>NC_067402.1:249895754-250200932 GCF_016432865.1 Antechinus flavipes | reverse complement strand
TAAATTTAATTGGGCTGATTTTCTGAAAAAAATTAGGTGGAAAACATATATTGTACTGGCACATACTGACAGCTTTCCAGACCTGGTGGGATCTAAAAGACAGCCAA
Source organism: Antechinus flavipes (assembly GCF_016432865.1). Classification (NCBI taxonomy): domain Eukaryota; kingdom Metazoa; phylum Chordata; class Mammalia; order Dasyuromorphia; family Dasyuridae; genus Antechinus; species Antechinus flavipes. The sequence continues at coordinate 250,200,825 of NC_067402.1, read as the reverse complement.
AGTCTCACTTTCATGCCACATTACCTGATATATAGTAGGTGCTGAATAAATGCTTGTTGACAGATTGATTGATTAATTGAAGTACAGTTGTCAGGATCATAGGCCTCAAAATCCCCCAACCAGATTAAAATGTAATTGGGAAGTGTTTCATAAAACAAACAGAAACATAATGCAATATAAATAATGTTCATTTGTGGCTTTCTAAATCAGTATGAAGCCTCCAAAGATATGTTTTTATTTGAGTTTGTTACCACTGGGTAAATATTGGGTTGAACATTGTGGTACAGTAAAAAGAGCAACTGGAGTCAGAGAACTGTGATACTATAACTTGACTCTAAATCCTACTTTTCATACTATTATTGGTGTGACCATGAGCAATTCACTTCATCACCCCAGACTCACTTCCTCATCTATCAAAATAAGGTGGACTAGTTTTCTAGTTCAACATCTATCATCTTATATCTAGCAGAGGAATTATGACTAACATTATTTAAAATCAAGCCTAAGAGGACTCATTGACAATTGAATTCTTGGTAACTTTGAGATTTTATTTAGATAAAATGAGAAATTTCTAAAACGTGAACCACAGTAAACTACTTTTTTAAAGGATTCTTCCATAGACCTAGAGCAAAAATCATTGTCTTATATGTATGATCTAGTGATAAATACTATTTGGGAGAGAGAGACAGAAACAGAGACAGACATGGCTGGAGAAAGACAGAAACAGACAGATGGAGACAAAGAAATAGAAAGAGAAAGACAGAAATAAAGAAAGGTCAGGGAGGAGGATATGGAGAGAAGGTAAAGGTGGAGAGAGGGAGAGAATTTAAAGATATTGGAAGACTGAGAAAAAGTTATCATGCTACAACAAATTATGGCTATGACAAATTCAGAATAACTTTGGAAGAGCTATAATTTATCCTATCTATAAACTATGTATAGTTGCTTTCATGTTGTCTCCCCATAAGACTGTGAGAACTTAAGAGCAGGAATTTTATTTTGCCTTTCTCTGTATCCCCAATGTGACTGGCAATATAGAAGGCATTTAATAAATGTGTATTTCTTATTCATTCTGACTGATACCGAGTGAATTAAGCAGAATAATGAGACCAATTTACATGAAAACCATAAAAATGTAAAGGAAAATAACTTTAGATTACTTTAGAATTCTGATTAATGGCTTGATTACTTTTTCACAGCATGCTAATATCTATGAACTCTTTTAAAAATCTTTTTCTTTTTATCAAAATTTCAGAGACTGATAGTGAGGCACATTCCCCATATTTTCTAGAGAGATTATGACTGTGGAATGAGACAAATATTTTCATGAACAACCAAAGAATGTATGTGTTACACACATACAATTATTTGTTACATACAGAATTGTGTATGGAAGATATTTTGAAGTGTAATGATGAAAAAAGCCTCAATAAAACATTGTAAGGGATCATCTATAGAATGACCAAAAGATTCAAGTTGATCTTTACTGGCAAGGTTTCGTTTGAGTGATCTCTCATAATAAAGGTTGGGAGGGGAGAGGGAGGAGATAGGTGGTAAAGAAATGCAGATGAAGAATATAAATAACTATTTCACAAAGTTTGAAATTGAAAGGAAAGGGGAAGATGAGAGAATTCAAATGCAAATGATACAAATTGCAAACAAGGTAGTGGCTGATCAAGGGGCTTAGAATTTTAGGAGCCACACATAATTCTTAAGGTGTCTCTACAGATCCTTTCTGAAATCAATATGTTTAGTTTGAATAGAAATGTTTTCTAACATTATTTCATTTTAATTTTTTTCTTCTAGATTATTCTTCTATGTATTTGTATCAGTTTCTTGTTTCTTTAAAGACTGTTGATTTAAGTTTTTTCTATTCTGACAATTATCTCTGTTGTACTAGACATAAATTTTGCTTTTCACAACTCTTATTTCTTGATTAAAACATTTGAAATGATGACACTGTAGCTCCATGCTTTGTAGGGAACCTATCAGGTCCTCTGCCTCATCAGGTGTTGATTTATTTTGTTTTTTTCTTGCTATATTTATTCATCCACATGAAGACCGTATTCCCTTCTGTTATTAATATCATTCTAGTTAGTCTGATTTACTTATGTCAAAATATATAAATGAGTATTCTTTCTCCCAAGATTTTTGGTAATTTTAGAATTATTTTCTTTATATTCTTCATTACTCATTTACTGACTCCTTCCCACTTGATTATGGTTTCCTTGGGGTCTAGATCTCAAAGCTATTTCAGCATCCTACCATATTGGACAATTCTTATTTCACTGACCTCAGTTTCTATCCCAGGTGATATCTGGCTCCATATGCATTCTAGGCCCCTTGTTTTCAGGTCCATCAGACATTTTTTTCACCTGGCTTAGGGAAAGTAGAGAAGGTGAGAGTGGGACAGATTTCTATGCTGTTAAAAGCTTTAAGGGCCACTTATTGAAGACTGCCAGATCATGGTATCTGATGGGGAAGGAAGTGTTGAGTGAGCATGTTAGAGATTATGGATAGTCTTCTTTTCTGTTAGGTCAATGGACATCTCCTTTTTGGGGATGCTTGATATCTTAAACAATAGAGATAGTTGAAACGGTTTATCTTTTGTGCATTATTCATATTTTGGAGAGGTTTCAGAAGACATGAAGATCAGAGAAAGCATACAGTTCTCCATTTTGATAGTCACATGCCCTGGAAGAAAGGAACTTTCATTCTGATAAATGGGGGAAGAACTGGTAGGGAAGATGCATAGAGAGCAAAAGACATGATATGGAGTTATCACAGTGAGAACAAAAATAACAAGCACTTGAGACAGGAAAGAAAATATGGGTAGAAATATTGGTATGATTAAAGTCAAGTTTGGACAAAAAAAATAAGGTTGAGAAATCTCTGTCAACCTGTTTTCTTCTCAGGAAAGGAGGAATCAGTCAATAAGAATTAAAGCAGCAGTGAGGTCCAGATAGAATGTTAAAAAATTATAGATGGTTCAATTAATACTATTTTATAACACTACTACCAATTTTAGCAGCTCAGAAGGGGGTGATAATTATGGATTGCTTAAAAGTGTGTATGGCAAGGTTGGCAGAATAGAGGGCAAATAAGAATACAATTCCAGGATAATAAGAGTATTACAGGAATAGATGATCATAGGGTCCAAACTGGATATAAAAGCAAGCAAAAATAGACAAGGACTTGGTCTAAGGTCACAAACAAAATTCTATAATAGATTATTAAACATGTTTTGTAAACACTAAGAAAAGAATGTGACTCTTATTGAAAACCAGCATGCCATCACTAAGAAGTAGTCAGGTCTAATTAACCCTCATTATTTTAAATAAGCATTTATTAAACTAATAGATCAAGGACATGGCATCATAGTACCCTATTTCTTGATTTTAGTGAGGCATTTGACAAAGTACTTCATAATAAATATCCTGGTGTATGAGATGGAGAAACATGAACTGGACAATAGCACCATTAGTTGGATTGGGAGAGAGTCAAACATCAACACAACATAGTTATAAATCAGGCCACATTTGTAATACTATGAAAATTCAAGTGCTAGATTTTCTAAGAGGCACTGAAAATGATGAATGTGTATAGTGGAGGGACGAAAAGGCATAAAACCTGGAAGTCATATCATAATATGGGTCATTGGAGAGGGGGATGATTTGCCTAACAAAGAAAAAATGGCAGAGAGTTAGGGGAGATATGATAGTTGTCATCAAAGATAGGAAGGCTCAGTATGTGAAATGAAGATTTGATTTTCTCTTTGTAGAATTAGACTAATAATGATTAATGTGATTAGGGAACAGATTTCCATTCAATATAAGGAAGAACTTCATAATAGATCCATTTAAAAAAAGAGGATGTAATTATGATAATCAGATTTATTTGGTTTTTGCTGACAGTATTATTAATAAAATTAGTAGTACTATAATTAGGAATTTTTCTGTAGCACTATAAAGTTTACAAAACAATGTAGATATAGTATCTTATTTAAGCCTCACAATAATCCAGTGTTTTGTACAAAAGGTGTTATTTCTATTTTTACAAAGAGATGAGGAAACAGACTGAGAGATTAAGTATCATATCCAATGTCATATTATCAATAAGAATAAAAAAATAAAAATATCATTTGAATCTAATACATAATGACTTTATGCCTAGAACTCTACATTTTATATTGAGAGATAGGTCAAAACCATAGTTATTTTAATTCAGGGCACCTGAGTTCAAAACCTACTTTTGTCATTTGTTGCCTCTGTAAGTATAGGCAAATCACTTTAGTCTATGGACTTCAATTTCCTCATCTGTAAAAATGAAGGGAGTTGGAGTAAATGACCTCCATGGCTTCTTCCAGATTTAAATTGATGAGACTGTAGCCTTTCCAATCCAAGGTTTCATAAATTCATCTGGATATAAGATTTCTGGTTTTAAAAGTTATTTTGTACACATGCTTACATAAAAATATATCAAACTTACTTCCCATTTTCAACATTCTCTTAACTTTACATATTATTACTATTAGTGTTATTATTTTAAATAAATATTAAAAATCAGTACTAGTATTTGCTAGCATTACTACTAGTAAAAACAATAATAATAGCATTTTTAAAGTGATTTAAAGTGTGCAAAGCAATTTACAAATATTACCTCATTTTAATCTCTCCCAGGAGGTGAGGTCATTTTAATCTCACCTGGGAGATAGGTACTATTATTCTTCTCATTTTAACAATAAGAGAACTGGAACAGCTAGAGATTAGGGATTTGTCTGTCAGCATCTAGGAAATTAAGAAACTCAGGGATTTGAATTCAGAGCCTAAGGAATTTGAATTAAGGAATTTGATTGCAGATCTACCTAACTGCAAGTCCACTACTCTATTCACATTATTTCATCTAGTTTTTTATATCACTTTATTTCAACATGACTATTAAAGAAGAGTAGCTTCCTCTTTAGAATGTTTAACAGTTAAGATAAATTACACAATTATTTTATCCCATATTACCAATACTTTTCTGAAAAGGAATTAAGAGGATAAAATGAATTTCTTTCTCACTCAGCAATTCATAGAGATATTTCAACAAGTGGATGATATGAAATTACTGAGAAATGAAAGAATGGGATGACCATAACTCCATTTTAAAATGGCCTACACATGCAATTTTTTTTGAGTGGGGACATTTATTTAATGAGAATTATTACCAAGCAGACAGACCTTCAGGGAAGCATTTAACTCAATTCAAACATGTAGATCTATTTAAAATGGCTTCTATGAACAGAAGCTATAATTCTTTTTTTTTCTTATAATATCTCTTTTTTTATTAAAGCTTTTTATTTTTCAATACATATTCATGGACTATTCTTCAACCTAAGTCCTTGCAAAACCTTGTTTTCCAATTACCCCTCCTTCCCCGACACCTTTCCTTAGATGGCAAGTTGTCCAATATATGTTAAACATGGTAGAAATATGTTAAATCCAATGAGCATACATATTTATACAATTATCATGCTGCACAAGAAAAAAGAGAAGCAACATTAAATGCTGGCAAGCAACAACAAAAAGAGTGAAAATGATATATTGTGAACTAAACTCAGTTCCCACAGGCCTCTCTCTGGGTGTAGATGGCTTTCTTCATCACTGAACAATTGGAACTAGTTTGAATCATGTCATTGTTGAAAAGAGCCACATCCATCAGAATTGATCATCATATAATCTTATTGCTGCCATAGATAATGATCTCCTGGTTCTGCTCATTTCACTTAGCATCAGTTCATGTCTCTCCAGGCCTCTCTGAAATCATCCTGCTGGTCATTTCTTATAGAATAATAATATTCCATAATATTCATATGCCATAACTTATTCAGCCATTATCCAACTGATTTGCATACTCTCAGTTTCCAGTTTCTTGCCACTACAAAAAGGGCTGCCACAAACATTTTGGCACATATGGATTCCTTTCCCTCCTTTAAGATCTCTTTGGGATACAAGCCCAGTAGAAATATTGTTGGGATCAAAGGGCATGCACAGTTTTATACCCCTTTGAGCAGAGTTCCAAATGGCTCTCCAGAATGGTTGGATCCCTTCACAACTCCATCAACAATGTATCAGTGTTCTAGTTTTCTCACATCCCCTCCAACATTCCTCATTACCTTTTCCTGTCATCTTAAGTAGAAGTGTGTAGTGGTATTTCAGAATTGTCTCAATTTGCATTTCTCTGATCAATAATAATTTAGAGTACCTTTTCATATAACTAGAAATAGTTTCAATTTCTTCATCTGATAATTGTCTGTTCATATCCTTTGACCATTTATCAATTGGAGAATTATAAATTTGAATCAATTCTCTATATATTTTAGAAATGAGGCCTTTATCAGAACCTTTGAATGTAAAAATGTTTTCCCAGTTTACTAGGAAGCTATAATTCTTTGAAAAAAATAACTGTGGCTAGGTAGGAAAGTGTGTAAGATATCACACCTGAAGTAAGGAAGACCTAAATCCAAATATAGCCCTTTGATATTTATTAGCTGTGTGACTCTGGGCAAGTCATTTAACCCTAAAGTCACTTAACTCTGTTTGCCTCAGTTTCTTCCTCTATAAAATAAGCTGGAGAAAGAAATGATGAACTATTTTTGCCAAGAAAACTCTAAATAAGGTATGGAGAGTCAGAACTGAATGAGAGGGAACTACTAACAAAATATTTTGAAAGCTAAGTAAATACAATGAGATTAGGTAATTTTAAGTGTACCCCTAAAGAGCTCCAGTCACTGAAACAGACCCAAAAGAAAAGGAAATATTCTGTCCAGTCCCTCCTAAAAAAGAAAAGGGTTAGCATTGCCACCACTAGAGAAAGGTGATACTGCTATGCTCTTCCAACTCAGGCTGTGGAACCCTGGGGCTCCCTACAGCCACTTCATGACCCCCACTCTGGCTCCTCGTGGAGGTGGAGTAAGGGAGGGAGGACCCCTACATCCCAAAAGCTCAAAATTCAGAAGAAACTGGCCAACATTACCTTAGACTCACCTCCCAACTACAATGCTATTTCCAAAGGTGATAATATCTATGAATGGAGTTCAACTACTCTGGGGCCTTTCAGATCAGTCTATAAAAGGGGTGTCTTCTTTTTTTGACATAACCTTTATGCCAGAATATTCCTTGAAGTTTCCAAAGGTTATCTTTCATACAAAAATTTATCACTGTGACATCAATAGCCAAGGGGTGATCTGTTTGAATATTCTGAAGGACAACTAAAGGCCAACCCTCACCATAGCTAAAGTATTCCTTCCCATCTGCTCCCTGCTCACTGATTGCACCTCTGCCTTACCCTTAAGGGGAAGGATCAGTATTTATCTGCAGAGCAGAACAAGGCAGAATTGCCAAGCAGTGGACCAAGAGATAAACAACATAATTTACATTATTTGTCTATGATGAAAAGAGCTACTTATGATTTTGAAGGAATCTAATCTAATCGGGGAACTAATAAAGAGTAGGGTGTTTGTATAATAGATTTTACTCAGTTTTTTACTAACTAAGATTTATTTGTAACTTAAGATATGTTGCTACAATCAATAGTTAAAATTGGTAATATCTTTTAAGACTGTCATTAGTTCTTTAATATTATCTCAAATATAATATAGAAAACATCTGGGTTCTGTTGTTTGAAATATATAAAAGATTAAAAACATCTTAATTTTGTACAGGTATACATTTATGTAAAGTCCTTTCAATTTGATTTCATCTTCTTTCTCCTTTCTGTTTTTTTTTTTTTTTTTTAATAAAAAGGATGTCAGTCCCCTCCCTCCCATGAAAGGTAACATTGTGGTTTAACAATTGCTTTGTGGTTTCATGATATATAACGTGGACAAATGGATTTATAACACCATATAAGAAATAAGTAGTTAATGTATTTTATTTTAGATGCCAATTTATTTTAGTATAAAAAAATGAGAGATTTTGATCAGGACTTACAGAAATCTATAATAAAACACCTTTAAGTGTTTAACTATAAGGCATGGAATAGTAGTTACACAGTAGTTTGGCTACATGTTCTGCGCTACTTCAGTCTGCCTTTGTTACTGTGCTAATAAAAAGCTATTAAAAACAACAAAATAAAACAGGAGAATAAAGAGAGTAAAGAGGGGACAAAAGGCATTGCATGTAGTTCCCCATGACTCCAAATAACCTCAGATCAGCTTTCCCTTTGCTAGAGTATAACCTTGTTCTTTATCATTTGCTATAAGAGGGAAAAAGTATACTTTCTGCCATCTTTTGCCAGGGGTCCTCAAATTGTGGGCTGTGGGCCAGATGCGACAACTGAGGAAGATTATCCCCCTCACCCAGGGCTATGAAGTTTCTTTATTTAAAGACCCACAAAACAAAGTTTTTGTTTTTACTATAGTCTGGCTCTCCAACAGTCTGAGGGATAGTGAACTGGCCCCATATTTAAAAAGTTTGAGGACCCCTGTAACTCTAGACCATACCTGATAGTCTTAGGGATGTTGCCCTTATTAAGAAGCCGGTCAGTTTTCTTCATTTTTCAGAATCAACAAGTTCAAATCTTGTTAAGAGAATTCTAATACCTCAATCTCACCATTCTTTTCCCAAACTTGCTATTCTAATTGGATTCTGGTGTTGGATGGAGTAGGATGCATAAATCGGCCAGTTAGTTAATATCATTCAGGAACCTACTATAACAGAACCTTTGCTATGCATTGTACAAAAGCAATGACAGATGACCAAAAATAACTAAGACATTTCTCTGCTTGCAATTTTATTCACTGGTTTGTTTTAACAGGATTTGACAGTTATTCAATAAGATACCAAAAATGTCCATTAGAGAGGCTAATAAGTTTCCCCTTGTGTCATTAGTGCAGTTGATACTTACAATCATGTTTCAAATAGATTTGATATACCTCTAAATTACCATTCCTTGTGAAAAAGTTGGCTGTTGTTGACTTTTGATTTTAAAAAATTGCACTTCACATCAATTTCCAATTCAATCATTTTAATTTTTTTCCTCCTGTGAGGTTTTTTTCTTATTTCTTTTTAAAATTCCTTTAAAATGTAAAGCCTTATGCATCATTTTCCAACATGCCATACAATATCTATTTCAGAGACTAGCAGCTAAATACTATCTAAAGACAAGCCAGATTCTCAGAAAACCACTATAACGGATTTTGCTCTGGGGAGGTAAATTCAGTAAAATGTATTAGCTGCCAAGAAGGAGGAAAAAAAGAAGGTAATAATCATTCTCTAAAGATCTCAGGCCTCATCAAAGGCACTGCCTGCCATGCCACTTTAATTTTATTATGAACTACTTTATGTGATTGATGTCTTGTTACGATATTGTGAGATCTTCTCTTTAAACTTCATTGAGATCAACAGAAAGGGATAATTATGTCTCCAGCAGGAGTCAAATATAAAATAATGGGCTTTTTTCTTATTATAAATGAATATTTCAAGCACAACAACATTTAATATTGTAACAGCATTCACTTGATTTTCTGTGTTATAATTTGAAAAATTATAATTTAAACTCAAGAATACCATGGAGATAAATAAAATTTCAGGTATATTGCACAATGAAAATATAAATCTTTTAAGAATATTCCCTGAATATTATTTGCAAGGTATGTGTTCATATCAATTTTCTGTTTTAAATTTACTTGATACTTCTAACTATAATTTAGGTGTATCTACTGCCTTAAAATATCCATGCTAAATAAGCCAATTAATATCTTTTTAAATATTCAAATCTAAATCAAACCTGTTATACTTAATCATTTCAACTGCGTAATCACCTAAAAATGGGTTATTTTTTTTTCATCCTTATTTAAATAACAAGGAAGTCTACCTCAATTTTTAGCAAAATGTTTCATTTTAATACCTTTTAGTACTTAACACTGCTTTAGTAGCAGTGCTACTACTGGACTTATATCCCAAAGAAATATTAAAGAATGGAAAGGGATCTGTATGTGACAAAATGTTTGTGGCAGCCCTTTTTGTAGGGGCTAGAAACTGGAAAATGAATGGATGCCTATCAATTGGAGAATGGTTGAGTAAATCTGGGTATATGAATGTTATGAAATATTATTGTTCTTTAAGAAATGACCAGCAGAATGAATACAGAGAGGCTTGGAGAGACTTACATGAATTGATGCTGAGTGAAATGAGCAGAACCAGGAGATCATTATATACTTCAACGACAATACTGTATGAGGATGTATTCTGATGGAAGTGGATTTCTTTGACAAAGAGAAGATCTAACTCAGTTTCAATTGATCAATTATGGACAAAAGCAGCTACACCCAGAGAAGGAACACTGGGAAATGAGTGTATACTGTTTGCATTTCTGTTTTTCTTCCCAGGTAATTTTTTACTTTCTGAATCCAATTCTCCCTGTGCAACAAGAGAACTGTTCGGTTCTGCACACATATATTGTATCTAGGATATACTATAACATATTTAACATGTGTAAGACTGCTTGCCATCTGGGGGAGGGGGTGGAGGGAGGGAGGGGAAAAGTTGGAACAGAAGTGAGTGCAAGGGATAATGTTGTAAAAAATTATCCAGGCATATAGTCTGTCAATAAAAAGTTATAATAAAAAAAAATTTCAGCAAGGGAAATAAAAATATGTTGGAAAATGTAGCTCATATGAAAATAAAAAGATAAGGATAGGGATAGATAGTAACTAGAATTGTGATTTCATTGAAACAGAAATCCCTAATGAAGAAAACAACCTTTACCAATGTAACATGGTTTTTCTATGCAAGTTTTAAGTTTTAAAGAGTTGACCATAACAATGAGTGATTAAGTAACAGTTCAAGGGAGCATAGTCAATGTATATAATGAGTAAGGCATGAATGCAGTTGTTACTTGGCTTTGAGGCTAGTTATCTATTACTCTTGCCATGTGAAAAAATTAATCGTACTCATTAAAAAACATATGCTTAAAACCATGTAGACCTAATTTTAAAATTGTTCCAAATTATATAGTACTTTACCACAAATCATATCTGAAACTCTTTCTTGAAAAGTAATGTCTGATCTATTCTACTTATCTATTTTATTCTAGCCCATACATAAATTATGAATTCTATCCATGACATCCCCAAGTGGTCATCCAAGCTTTCTTTCATGGGATCAAAGGATACAAATGTAACCCTCCATAGTATAATTCCATGTTATGGGCCAGAATTGTGTACTTGAAACAAGGATTCTTACAAGGTGTTAAGTCAATGGCATTGATAAAGAACTATTAAGCACCATGTTAAATTAGATAATCATCTTCATCAGCCTTGTGGCGGCTGGTCTGTCCTGCATTTTCTCCACTGAAACCAAGTCCCCTCTGAAAACCATGAGAAAGCTAATTGAGAACCAGGCAAAGGAGACAATAAAGACTTTTAGACTTTAACACCTGGCTATTCTTATAGTGATTACTCTGCTGAAAAGAAGGCTGCCTCCAAGACCTCCAGAAAACCAAATAAGACCATTATAATTCCATATCTTGTATTGAACAACACAGTCTTCTCCTTCCTCCAGAAATCACTACAAATATCTGACAATATTTAAGACTATTTAAAGAGACTGCTCATTTGGAAAAACAAATTGGTCACTGTTTTTCATTGTTTTCTGCTATGCACAATAAATTTTGAAAAGACTCATATATGATATTATAGTCCTAAATAATGGTATCCTTGTTTCTCCTTCCCCAAAACATCAAATTTACTATTTTATTTTGTTACATTCTTAAATGAGGTTAGGTGACTTGGTTACATATCAAGTAACTATCTGAGACTCAATTTGAACTCTAGAAGATTAGTCTTCATGACTCCAGGCTCAGTACTCTAACCACTGCACCATCTAGCTGTGCAATGTGCAACATTGGTACATTTAAGGATGGTTGACTTTTCTGAATCTCAATAGTTCTTTTAAGAAAGAAAGTCAAAGGACATATATCCTCAATTCTCCAATGGGCTTTCTATAAACATAACACTGACAACAGAATCATAAATTTAGAACTGGAAGGGATATTAGAATGTAATCCAGTCCATTAGAACCCATCTATTTCAGTTCTCTCATTTACCTTACTCAAATGTCTCATCATTGTGTACAGATGAACCTTGATTCCCAAAGTTTAGGACAGTCAATCACAAACTTGGGAAGCTTTAATCATGCTAAATAGGCATCCAGCACAGTTATGGTAATAGACAATATCTTATTTTCCAGAAGTCAGCCTAAATACAGAGGCTCGTTACTAATAATTTGGCCACTTGTTGAATAAATCTCTAGCCATGATAACCCAAGAAATAATGTCTTCATAATATCATTTACAACAAGAATTCATGAGCAAGTCTTAATTACAGGCAGGGGAGGATATTGGTCTAGATGTAAGACACTTTCCAGCTCTAAATCAATTATCATCCAATATGACTATCTCTCAGCCTAGTACACAGCTGGCATTGAAGAGATGATGTTAAGCTGAAATGATTATGTACCAACAAAAATGAATACCTTAGAAATAACAATAGTAACCAGGCAGTAATAAACTTTCTACACAGATTACTATAAAAAGTCACACTAACATTCATTGGATGTAATTCCTGTTTAATTGGAACTTCCAATTTGAAATTAAAATATTATATTAAAAAGAAACAGCATTATGAAATGAATTATGTAATCAATTCTAAATTTCACATATTATATGATTTGAGGGAGGAGAAAAAAGTATCCTAGGAGATATTTTAAAGTAGCTCATTTTTTTAATTTATCTTTTTACTGAGTCCTATATGTATGTTTTATAAATGTGAAAACCTATAGCTGAGCATTCAACCAACCAATATCAGAAGGTCATCCAGCAGAATTCTACAGAAAGAATAAGTTATTTCTATTGTGATTGAGTCTCTGCTTTTGAAGTTTCTCTACAAACTGGAATCTGCCAGGGAAGAGAACATTTTAATCAATAGTAAACCCCAGCAAGGTGCCTGCTATTTCCACATAAGCTCAGCTTCTAATTCCCATACAAGTTTCCCATTTCTTTTTTAATCGTGCTGAAGCCAAAAGCAGATTTTTAAAAGTGCCTCTAAACCTTAAACACTAACACAAAGCAGATATAGAGATCTGGGTCAATCCAATTAAAACCTATCAAAGTCATTTTTGGACAGTTCTAAATATAATGTTATAATTTCCCTGTAGTTCATCATGTGTTAACTTGAAAGAGTCTAATCATTTTATGGTATCTTCAAATGTTAATTGGATATTTAACTGTCTATACATACTTTACATGAGGCTTTATAAAACCTAGTTGAAACTTTCTTCAAACTTTTTCTTCCTATCATAAAAAGGCACACATTGTTTTCAGTCTGATTCTAAATTGAATCCTTATTATTAAACTGATCCTATTATCCTGTATGAAATCAGGCACATATATAATATCTTATTAAATTTCATTAACCAAAACTATAAAGGGACTCCCAAATAACCCACTTGATTGGTAGATAACAGTATAGTGGAAAGATTACCTGACTCAGAGTTCAAATGCTACTTTAGATACTCCCTAGTTCCATGATATTTGGCCAGCCATTTTTCTTTGTAAAATTGAGCGGGGGGGGGGGGGGGGGGGGGGGGGGGGGGGGGTACCTATCTATCTCTTAGGATTTTAGTGAAGATCAAATGAACTAATCTATGTAAATGTTTTGTAAATCTTTAAGCTGTATGCATGTTGAGCTATGACTAATATTATTCTCTGGAAGCATTGGAAGAGGTATTCTGATTTCATACCAGTATAATAGGATCAGTCTAATAATAAAGATTCAATTTAGAATGAGACTGGAAACAGACTATGTATGCCATTTTTATGATAGGAAGAAAAAGTTTGAAGAAAGTATGAACCAATTCATAGCACTTTCATTTGGCATACTACACTGCCTTCCTTTAATTAATCAAAGTACAGGCCCATAGGTGCTGTCTGATTCTTCACCTTCAATTCTTAATCAATATACATGACCAGACAGAACTGTGTAATGAATGAAAATTGTCAGGGTTTTTTGAGTTGTGTTTGTTTTATGAGTCACTTTAGAAAAAATGTTAAAGCTAAAAGGATATGGGTTAAATTCTAGCTCTGTAATTTACTATCTGGATGACAGGTCATTTCAACTATTTCCTCATCAGTAAAATGAGAGAATAAGACTAGATTCTCTAAGTTTCCTACTGACCTTAAAATCTATAATGATTCTATCAAAAATATTAAGCATACTTACTCCATTCTATAAAAATAGTTCTGAAAAGCTCCCCACAAATCAAAATGAAACTTTTACTGACATGCTATATGTCATAGATCCCTTATCTTCATTTGCCACTGAAGTTAAGTCAATCAAATTTGGCAGAATGACTGAATATTCAAGTTTTTCTTCCCTCTAATCTCTCAGGCAAATGAACAGTTATATGTATTAAGGCTTATGTATATGGAAAGGAAACTTAAATGTAAATTGAGAACAAATTTTTGTTATTGCTGTCATCTAGTTTATTCAGAAATCAGGATTCATATATTGTGTTTTCTTAGCAGTAAAGCATCTGCAAAGTAATATAATTTCTTTGCATTTGGAAGACAAATTCCAATTCTTTGGAACAAGTGGCTTTGTGGATTTGTCTTCTCTGTCTCTGTCTCTCTATCTCTATTTGTATGTGCCTTTCTCTCGGTCTCTGTTTCTCTGTGGCTCTATCTCTGTCTCTGTGCTTCTATCTCTCTCTATCTCTCTCTCTGTCTGTGTGTATGTCTCTGTCTGTCTGTCTGTCTCTTTCTCTCCTCATCTCAAATTTTTTGCTTCCCTGACTTCCCAATCTCAGCTAATGTCCCATCTTCTGCAAGAATGCTTTCCCAATCCTCTCTTATCTTAGGTCTTTTATGAAAATATCTCTAATTTATCCTGTATAATATATTTATGTGTATGTAATTTGTACATATCACTTGCCATCATGTGATTAATGTCTCCTTGAAAACAAGGATTTTTTTCCTTTTATTTACTTTTTTTTGTGTGTGGTTTCTTTTTACTTTCTTTGTATCCCCAGAACTTAGCATGGTACTTAGAACATAGAACATTAATGTTTCCTGACTTCACTTGTTGACTATGTGCACAAAATTACATATCCAGACCCCCTTCATCTTCTAAACACTTCTGTTTTCATCACACGCTTCTTGCTCTAACAAAAATTAAACAAATTAAAATTTTAGATCATTTATTAATCCCCTAATGTGATAAGTGCTAAGATATAAATTTAGAAATTTATATAAAACACAGCCCTCATGGAACATTTTTTGGTATATGTGGGGATGGAATATGGTGTAGTACAGATCTATGATATCCTCAATGTGGGAATTCATTCAGAATGAAAAATTCTTCCACTGACACAGAAGGATGACTTAAACAAAGTTAAATAACTTAGCCATGGGCACAGCAGGAACATGTCAGAGATGAGACTTCAACCCATCTCTTCCTGACAATAAAGTCTACCCTATATTATTGGCTATCTTGGTGCTTACAGACTAGCAAAATGGAAACAAATTCCAAATAGTATCATTTGGGAACTGATTTGCTTCTTGCTTAATTGACTGATATTATTATAATAGTTAAAAATACAATTCCATTAAGAAGCTTAATTTAAATATTACTTTATTTTTGCTACTAATTGGGAACTAGAAGAAGTTTATCTAATCCAATTCCCCATTTCACTATTTCATAGAAAAAGAAAATGAAGTCCAGAGAAATGGAGTGATTTTCCTAGGATGTTTACTTTTCTTTTTTCTTTAAAAATTAAAAATAATATAAAAGTTGATCAATGGGGAAGCAAGCAGATGATTTCAGTTTACTTATAATCAAGTCCATTTAATTGTTAACAGTTTCTTTTTTAATTCTACTATACAAAGAAAGGAATCGTGTTCTTTATAAATATGTAATGTTATGGTAACTTTATAACTAATATGAATATAAGCAGTAGGAATATTGACAACACCAAGCAAAGGGCAAAAAAATCTGAATAGATGTATAAATAACTACTTCTTTACTTCTTAAGAAGAAACTGCCATGTAACAGCAGGGTGCATGCCAAAGACACTCCTTGGTATTTCTTATAAAATGCCTGTTTTAATCAAGGAGATTCTAAAGTCATCAGCATAAGTTATATTTCACCTGATTTTTAAAAAGAACAAAATAAAACATTGTATATGAATAAAAATATATCATTTTTTTTAATTGGGAAGAGGAAATTGGGATAGATGGAAAATCTGCCTTGGAGGGAAGAAGAATGGAGGCGTTTCCTGAATTTGATACATTCCTGAATGACCATAGCCAAGTCACTTTTTTTTAGTGTTCTAGACAACTAAGATAATAAGTAACAAATGAGACGCTGAATAGAATCTCTAAAAGGAATTTCCACAGTGGGAGTTACTAATATTGATGTAACTAAAATTTAAGGCATCCTTCCTCTCCACCCCCCCCCAAAAATAGACAGTGGAAGAATTCATTTTTAAAAAATTATGTTCCTCAGTAATATGTAGTCCCTAGTAGGTCAGTCCTACATGATTAGAATGCATTCTTCCCTTACTATCTTCTCTTAAAATTAATTATTGCCTCCTACATAATAATTTTTTCAACCCTCTCATCTGCTATTGCCCCGCTTTGCCCAAAACAGTTGCTGATATATGTATTGTGTTTCTGTGTGTGTATACATATATACATATATGTATATATACATAAACGTGTGTATACACACATTTATATACTATATATATTTATATCTACTTATATAGAATAATGATTCTTTTTACATCAATTTAGTTTCCATGTGTTACCATCATATTTATCTTTTCACTCAGCAAACATGTTCAATCGATAAATATTTTAACTACTTAGCAATTATATAAAAGACACTGAGAGACATATAAAAATTATTAAGACATGATGTCTCCCTTCCCAGAGGTTACAGTCTAGTTGGAGAGCAAAGGCTTATACAAATTAACAAAATACAAAGAATGTGAAATTGCAGTACAAACTAAATGTCCAGAAGGGAGAGTTATAGCAGTTGTGAGGAGTACGCATCATAAAGGAAGCAAAATTTTACTCCTATGAATGAGAATGTACAAAGAATCTGACTCAATTGAGACATACACAAAGTAGGAAGAGCTTTAGGACTGACAATTAGAATACTGGGGTTCTAGTTCTAATGAGCTGTGCTATGCAAGTCATTTAATTTCTCTAGGTCTAGATTTCTTCATGTATAAAAAGGGAGGGAATGGCTCCTTAAGGCCTCTCTCAAAGATAACATCTGTCTCAGTAGTCATTATGTGTCTAATATTCTCTAGGGCCCAGGGGTCCTCAAACTTTTTAAATAAGGGGCCAGTTCACTGTCCCTTGGACCGTTGGAGGGCCGGACTATAGTAAGAACAAAAACTTTGTTTTGTGGGCCTTTAAAGAAACTTCATAACCCTGGGTGAGGGGCTCAGCTGCCGCATCTGGCCCGCAAGCCGTAGTTTGAGGACCCCTGCTCCAGGCTGTCCATTTGGGTATGGTATATAATCATAAAAAGACAATCCAGGAGATCACCAGGAAAGAAAAAAAGAACTTAAATTCAAAATACTTTACTGTAAGGTTTGTTTCTCCAGAATATGTATTTGGGTTAAGAAGAAGGGGGACTATTTCAATCTTGAAGATTCAAGGAAGAAATCAGGGCCATTTCAAGTGTAGATGACATATGACTGCCTTCACAATCATTTGTCTTTAACACCTTGAAAGCTACTTTCTGTTTCTATCATTCAACTGAAACTTTCAAAAAGGTATCATCTTCTAATTGACAAATCCAGTTACATACAAACAACTTGATGCAAATAATAGACCATTGGGCCAGGAATCAGAAAAACTTGTCTAAAATCAATCTCAGAAACTTAGTAGCTTGACTATTATGTGCCTTAGTTTCCTCTTTAAAATGAGAATAATAATAGCACCTATCTCTCCTCCCCTACTGGGAGGAGTGAATGAAATGGTATCTGTAAAGTGCTTAGCATAGTATCTGGTATATAGCAGGTGTTATATAAATGCTAGCCATTAGTATTGTTATTATCAATAGAGGACATTATTATTAATTATCAATTATAATAATCAGCTCTTATTCTCACTAATTTTTCTCATGTTTATATCTTAAGTGCCTGGTATATAGTAGTTCTTACTAAAGAAATGCCTACTAATTTACTTTCTAGATTCATTTAACTCTATTGACTAATTGATTTTCAAGTCTTTTCATAAGCTAGTCCCAAATAATCCTTCTCCCATGCTCCAGTGCATATAGAGCTTTGCTCTGGCCAAACTTGATACCTATTTAATCTCTGACATGCCCATCTGGGTTTTTGTTCTATTGTGTCCTTTAACTAGAATTTTTTTCGTTTTTTCCCATCGGAGTTTTTGTTTTGTTGCTCCTTTTACCTGAATTTTTTTTCCCTTCCCCAAATATAATTTACAATATAACTGGGGAAAGGAAAAAATGTCAATCAAAATTCTGGCCTTAATGGTTCAGTGCAAATGCTACCTCCTCCAAAAAGTCTTTCCTATTACCCCCTCCTAGACTTTATTTCTCTTTCAGTTGATCTCCCTTAGCATTTTATTTGTATCTCTCATGCCACTTAGAACATTCTTTCTTTCATAATTATCCGAATGATTATTCAAAGAATAGTTTTTAGAGTTGGAAGGAGAATTGCTTTATTTTAGAGAAGAAGAAGAGAGGTCCAGAAAATTATATGACTTGCCCAATGTCTCTTTTTCCCTTTCTAAAGTATAAGGTCCAATTGTGCCTTATGCAATTTTGTGTTCCCCATGAAATCTAGTATAGGTCTAGTACTTAGTAACACTCCATAATAATATGAATAAGGGGGGGGGGGGGGAAGTGTGTTAAGACCACCTTCCCCATTAAAATACATCAATGAATGCAACTGATAAACAAAAATTCTTTTTAGTTATTATAATATTTCCGGGTACTCTGAACTTCTATTAACATGCCTTCTAAACATGCCAATGTGTGTTTTTTATTTAACCCCCTCTTTGTTGTGTAACAGTGATCTACAACCAACAGAGACAGCTCAAAGCCACACACAAACACATTCCACATTTACAAGAAAAACGTTAATAGGAAAAATATGTTTGTGTAGGCTTCCACCATACTACTGAAAAATCAATAAAAACAAATCCTATTTTCCTCCCCCTACCCTCAATAAAATACAACATGTGGAAATGACATTTTTATTATTTTTCCAATATGGAAAGATCACGTTTCTTGGATTCACAATCGTAGAAACATTAAAATGTTGCTGAAGAGTTTACTCACTATTTTAGAACATATGTAAATTATGATATATACATTTTCCCTTTCCTTTTCCTCCAAATAAATTGATTCATCCCACTCTGACTGTGCTAGCTACATGATGATTTTGGAAGAAAAGAACTTGATATTATAGTAGTAAATTATATAAATCTTATAAAGTCAGAATAGATAAGGAAAGCAAAAATAAAAACGCTTTGTTCCCAATGGGCATAAAAATTAAATAGAGAAAAAAATGTGATGAGAGGAACCTGTAACTGTACACAAAGAGTAGCTCAATACAAATTAAGAAGCCTCATTCTGCTAGCGGCACCAAGGAATACTTTGTCCTCAATCCGTGATTGGGGACAAAGGTTCTTCATAAGAAATAAAATGCATTTCATTAAAGAGAACAAGTGGCCTATGACACTCAAAGTGATCACACTTAAAGACATTATTTCTGAAATTTATTTGGTTAATTGATGTATTGGAGTTGGAAATATATAATCATTACACTAATTTAGAAAGAGATGTGGAATATCCCCGTAAGAACAGGGATTGGGGAAATTGCAATCAATCAATCAATCAATCAATCAAAAATATTTAAATTCCTATTATGTGACAGGTACTGTATGAAGAGCTAGTGATATAAAAATAGACAAAAGACAATCCTTGCCTTTAAGGGAATTATAATGTTAGAGGAACAAAATGATGGAAATTGAGCCTATTTTCAAAAGAAAAAAAATCAATTGTAGGAAAGGAAATAAGTATCTTTGATACTCAAAACACTTCATATTTAAATATTAGAGGGAAGAAGGCTTAAATTTTTCATGGAATTCTTATTCATCTTACACACAGCATCAGGTTGCACCAACACAGTTTTAGAAACATTGCTCTAAAGATGGCATTTCTCATATGACATTTACTGGGCTGCCCAAATTTTACAACTCAGTCATTTTTTTTAACTTTGTTGTTTTGTTTTCAAAGTGATCCTTCTAGAATAATGTACACAATATCATCAATTTTATGCCATGAGCAACTGTGATGAACTTGGCTTTTTAACAATGTGGTGATTTACCCCAATACAGTTGGGATGGAAAATGCCATCCGTGTGGAGAGCAGGCGAGAGCGAGTGCGAGCCAGAGCGAGTGCGAGCGCAAGCGCCAGCATGAGAATGTTAGAGAGTGAATGTGGATCGGAGCATAATATTTTCATCTTTTTGGTTTGCTTGTATTTTTTTTTTCTTTCTCACTATTTTTTTCCCTTTTGGCCTGATTTTTCTTGGACAACATGACAATTATGGAAATATGTTTAAAAGAAATGTATATATCAATCTATCAGATTGCTTACTGTCTTGAGGAGAGGGGAGAGGAAAGTCAGGGAAGGAGAAAATTTTGGAATACAAAATCTTATAAAATGAATTTTGAAAACTATCTTGACATATATTTGGAAAAAAGTACTATTGAATATTTAAAAAATAAAAATGATTCTTCTTTCATTTCCCTAGGTCATTCACTTAGTGTAAAGATTCTGAGTCCAGAGATGTGAACAGATTTCAGGAAATCCATGAATATGTACAGGGGAAAATTTACATTTTTGTTTTTATTGATCTATAATTGAAATTGAGTACATTCTTCAATTTTTAAAATTATTAATCTAAAAAAGGTTCCATGACAAAAAAAAAAAAAAAAAAAAAAAAAAGGTTAGGAATTACTCTTCTAGTGAACAGGGTGCTGGAGCTAGATAAAGAAATATTTGGATTCAGATCTCCACTATGACAGTTTAGTGGGTATATGAACATAAGCAAAGCATTAATCTCCTACTTATGAAATGCACCGGGTAGGACTAGAGCATTTCTAATGCCCTAACTCTAAAAATATGATCTGTTCTTCTCCATACTAATTCAAATTCTAGGTAACAAATGTGTTGGTTTTCCCTATTAAAATGCAAGTTCTTTGAAGGCAGGAAGTATTTTATTTACTTTTATTTGTCAGCATTTACTATAACACCTGACACACAATTACTGCTTAATGTTTTAATCTATCATGTATATATGTATGTATACATAGAAATATATACATATATATAAAATCTATATATTTATCTAAGCATATATATAATAATATATAATGTACATATTTATCTGTCTATTCATCTAGTCCTTCTTAAAGTGTCATATAAGGTAGCCAGCTAAGGCTACATATAAGATAACACTAGTCACTAGTACACACTCTGCTCAGATTTTCATATGATTTGTCTTGGGAAGTTCTACCCTTTATAGGCCTTTACAAAGTTATAGCTAGTCACAATTTAGCAGTTTTTTTTTTATTTCCCAGGGTAGGATGGGGGTGAAGTGGGGGGAAATTGTACACTAGCTGGTATGAAGCTGGAAAATTAACAATGAAGAAAAAAAGAGGAAGATAAGAAGGGTAGCCCAATATTCCCTATTCCCC
Organism: Antechinus flavipes; assembly: GCF_016432865.1. Lineage (NCBI taxonomy): Eukaryota > Metazoa > Chordata > Mammalia > Dasyuromorphia > Dasyuridae > Antechinus > Antechinus flavipes. The sequence continues at coordinate 250,179,030 of NC_067402.1, read as the reverse complement.
TTTCTCTACCACACAATCTTATAAACCTATGAAGATATTACTCAGTGGATTTAAAAAAGCCTGCAGTCTAATCTACGGAATTGATTCTCTCCCCTTTTCCTCCCCCCCAACACCATAAACAGTATAGGAATTCTAGATACATTTAAGAATTATGGGAACCTACTGGAGATAATTTAGTAGTAGTCACTTTCTTTGAAAATATTTTATAGCTTGGAAATCAGTTAAGCTGATGAAAGGGTAGGTAGAAGTGACCCTAGGTAATAAATGGGAATTATGTTCAGCCTTTGCAAATGTTACAAATGCACTATAGGCTGCTCCTAACTTTATAGTTGTTTTGAAAACAACTAGGAAAAAGACTTCTCGAACTGCATTTCTTGAATTCCTTTAAAACAAACGACTCACATTTCTGAAGCATGCTAAAGTTTACTAAGAATTTAATCATACAACAACCTCGTCTCTATTTTCTCCATTCTCTGGTCACTATTTCTCAAAATGTCACACGAGTTTCTTTTTAAATAAGCCTGAATTAATTCGATTCACATATACACTCACAAGTCTGTAGCACTTTAAGGTTTGAGGAGAGTGTCACTGAAAATGAACTCATAAAGTTGGTAATGCAAGTAATATCCCAATTTCACTGATAAAGACACTGAAGCACAGAGTAGCTCAATGACATCAGAGGATCATAAAATCATAGATTAAAATGAGGAAAGGACTTTGGAAACCATTGAGCCCAACCTCATTTTTCTTTCTTTTCTTTTTTTTTTTTTTTAAATAACTTTTTATTGACAGAACCCATGCCAGGGTAATTTTTTACAAATTATTCCTTGCACTCAATTCTGTTCTGATTTTTCCCCTCCCTCTTTCCACCCCCTCCCCCAGATGGCAAGCAGTGCTATACATGTTAAATAGGTTACAGTAGATCCTAGATACAATATATGTGTGCAGAACCGAACAGTTCTCTTGTTGCACAGGGAGAATTGGATTCAGAAAGTAAAAAATAACCTGGGAAGAAAAACAGAAATGCAAACAGTATACACTCATTTCCCAGTGTTCCTTCTCTGGGTGTAGCTGCTTTTGTCCATCTTTGATCAATTGAAACTGAGTTAGATCTTCTCTTTGTCAAAGAAATCCACTTCCATAAGAATACATCCTCATACAGTATTGTTGTTGAAGGATATAATGATCTCCTGGTTCTGCTCATTTCACTCAGCATCAATTCATGTAAGTCTCTCCAAGCCTCTCTGTATTCATTCTGCTGGTCATTTCTTACAGAACAATAATATTCCATAATGTTCATATACCACAATTTACTCAACCATTCTCCAATTGATGGGCATCCATTCATTTTCCAGCTTCTAGTCACTACAGACAGGGCTGCCACAAACATTTTGGCACATACAGGTCCCTTTCCCTTCTTTAGTATCTCTTTGGGGTATAAGCCCAGAAGTAACACTGCTGGATCAAAGGGTATGCACAGTTTGATAACTTTTTAAGCATAGTTCCAAATTGCACTCCAGAAGGCTGGATGTGTTCACAATTCCACCAACAATGTATCAGTGTCCCTGTTTTCCCACATCCCCTCTAACATTCCACATTATCATTCCCTGTCATTCTAGCCAATCTGACAGGTGTATAGTGGTATCTCAGAGTTGTCTTAATTTGCATTGCTCTGATTAATAATGATTTGGAGCATATTTTCATATGGCTATGAATAGTTTTAATTTCTTCATCTGAGAATTGTCTGTTCATATCCTTTAACCATTTATCAATTGGAGAATGGCTTGATTTCTTATAAATTAGAGTCAATTCTCTATATATTTTGGAAATGAGGCCTTTATCAGAACCTTGACTGTAAAAATGTTTTCCCAGTTTATTGTTTCCCTTCTAATCTTGTCTAGATTAGTTTTGTTTGTTTTGATATAATCAAAATTTTCTATTTTGTGGTCAATAGTGATCTCTAGTTCTTCTTTGGTCATAAATTCTTTCCCTCCTCATTTTTCAACTGATGAAGGGAGGGAAGAAAAAGGAAGGAAGGAAGAAAGGAAGAAAAAGTGGAAGGAAGAAAAGAAGGAAGGGTGGAAGAAAGAAAGAAAGGAAGGAAGGAAGGAAAAAAGGAAAAAAAGAAGGAAGGAAGGAAGGAGGGAGGGAGAGAGGGACAGAAGTCATTTAATACAATTGCCTCATTTTACAAATAAGGAAACTGAGGTCATTAATACATGTACAAGTTAACTGACTTGACTAAAAGTCCCAGTGGATCCCTAAACTGTCTCAGTGACAGGACATGAACTCAGTTCTTCTCATGCCAATCAATCAGTCAATCAACAAATAAACATTATTTCTATGTATGAGACAATGCTAAAGACCAGAAAGATGCCACAGGGATGAAAGGGGTAATAGCAATCATTATAATTGAGGCCAAGAAGGGTTAACTGAGATCTCACAGAGCTAGGTTTAATAGCTAACAGTATTTATATAGTACCTACTCTATGCTAAGTACTTTTTATAAATATTATCTCCTTTGATCCTCACAACCCCATAAGCAGGTATTATTATTATGTATTATTATCATTATTATGAACTTCATTGTATAGTTGAGAAAACAGTCAAACAGAAATTAAATTATTCACCTTGGGTCACAGATGCATGTTTGAGGCATAATTTAAACTCAAGTCTTCCCAACTCCAGACCTGGTACTATCTACTGGGCCACCAGCTGCTTCTAAATATTCAAATTTGACTTTAAATCAAACACTGCCCTAATCGTTAGGTTTGAAAACAAAATATGGGACCAATATTCATTGTAGCCAAAAACTCCAGGTGAACAGAATTTAGATAAATTGTTTTCCCTCAAAATTTCCATATCAGAATAAAATGAAGACTAAAGTGACCTCCTACTATATTTGTTCTAACTATTACAATCACTTCTTAATGTCTGACTAAGTCAGAAAACAAAAATCAACTAAGTAACTGAAAGATCAATCAAATAGTCTATTATTCCTGGGAAATGGTCCCCTTCTAAAATGGAGGACAAATACCAACTATGTGATTCACAAGGAGTGGTAGAAAATAACCAGAGCTATAACTCTGATTTTCATGAATTCTTTGTCGTTACTTTTAGTTTTTTCTGCCTAACCCTATTTCAATCAACATCCCCTATATAACACAGCTCATGAAAAAAACCATTGAGGTTGTAACATGGAATGGCTAGATACAAGAGAATGTAGGTGACACTGTGATTTCCAAGATTGTCTAATCAGCCAATCCCCACTATCAGTGACAAGGCCTGTTACTCTGAAGTACATAAAAGAGATAACCTTGACTCTGTTAGCCCTATTGGATTCATTCAATCATGCTGGGATTATGGAAAGGGATAGACTTTGTTCATTTAATTAAAGTAAAAATTTAAAAATTAAACACAATCTAGCTCTATTAAAAAGTACAAGCTATATGGCAAGTCACATTTTATTAAATCATTCTTCTCCTTCATCCATTAATGTATTAACATATTCCTAAACTACTTGAACAGAAACCTCAATGTTCTTAAAAATTATAGTAGCTGCTGTGGACAGGACTTTTCAAGAAAGCTTTATGAAGAACTTAAAATTAGTGGATCTTGTTTGAGTGTAGAGCTGGGGAAAAAAAAAAAAAAAGAGTTGGACATGACTGAACAACAACCACAACCTACATCACTTTTTGGTTAGACCATAGATTAGCCTTCTAATTGATGCCCCTGTCTCAAGTCTCTCATTGTTATCATTCATCTTCCACTCAGGTGCCAAAGTAATTCTCCTAAAGCTCAGTTCCAACAAGGTCATCAACATAAACTCTAGTGACCTTGGCCCTTAAAGCCCTTTACAACCTGGTTTATTTCTATATTTCTAGTCTTAGAATCATCCCTCCATGAGTTCTAGAACTTTACAATCTATATTTTATTTCTATATTCATGGACTTCCTGAAATCTGTTCATACCTCTGGACTCAGAATCTTTGCACTAAGTGAATGACCTAAGGAAATGAACTGATACAGTCTGAGAAACACATTCAACCTTAACTTCATGAAATATAGCAATAGAAAATCATACCTAAAACCACACTAAAAAGGAACGACAGCTCCAAAAACTAATCCTTAGGTTTTCTGTATTTTATTTCTATATTACAATTCTATATTTTATTTCTGCCTCTGGTAACAGATTTTCAGACAAAGTATATCACTAGTGTGTTAGAGGAAATTATGTGGTACAGTACACAAGAACACTAGATACAGAATCAGAAAGATCTGATCTGAAATTAATTTTAGATAATTACTAGCTGTATAACTTTGGATAAGTCACTTGCCCTATCTCAGTCTAAGTCACCTAATCTCTAAAATGGAGAAAATAAAAAATACCACCTCATATGATTACCATCATCAAGTGAGATAAAATAAGCATAATACTTCATAAACCTTAAAAGTACCACAAAATCTTTGTTGTTCAATCACTTACATCATTTCTGGAGTAGTTTGCCACTTCCTTTTCAAGCTCATTTTACAGATGAAGAAATTGGGGCAAATAGGATTAAGTGACTTGCCCAGGGATCACACAACTGGTGTCTGAGACCAGATTTGAAGTTAGAAAGATGAATCTTTCTGATTCCAGGCTGGGCATTCTATCCATTTCACCACTGGATAGCCCAGAATTAATCTAGCTAACCAGAATGAAATCCTTACTATTCTTATTTGTCACATCAATATATTTCATTAATTGTGACATAATCATAGCAATATATTAATAAGATTATAATTATATAATATATTCTATTTTGGTGATTATTATCTATAATATAGTATGCTGTTACATAATGCATAGCATGCAATATAACTTGCATTATGTATTATAAAGCATATGCAATTATATATTATAAAACATGTTACATTGTCATATCATTATATTAAAAGATAGCATTTATAGAATTATTTTAGATTTACAAATAACTTAACAAAAGTTATCTCATATTAGTAGAATATATACTCTTTGTTGATAAAGATAAGTACAGATATTTGTATAGATAAAGTCATGTACAAATATAGTAGTACAAAATGACAAAATGTTCTTTAAACAGAATGCATTGAAACAAGGAGGAAGAAACATAAATTGCCATATTTTGCTTTTAGGACTCTGGGGGGGAGGTAAAGATAGTGATGGGAATGCTTAAAAGCAGTAAAAGTTTTAGATTTCAATTATTCTATTTCCCTTTTTATAATGGATAATCGGAAACTGATTTTTTTTCATAACACTAAAACATTCAGACACATGTAACACATTTGCACTGAAATAAACATCACATTAGAGAATAAAAGCAAAAACTATCCCTTCCATGTGCTTGGAGCAAATCTGGACTCAGAAACTAAAAAGGCCATTGAGAAAAGTACTCAAACAAATCACAAGTGGAAAGCCAAGAGCAGTTCACCTGCCACTTTCCCCCAAAATAAATGCAACTTCTGGTTAGGGTGCTATTATAGCCACTCTAAAGTTCATAGGATCATAAGAGTATATAACTCTAAGGAGAGTTGCCCATCTTGTCCAAAGCCCTCATCAAGTCTGCATGTTGTTGTTTGTCCTTCACTCTTGAACAGGACTATGACTCCGGAAATGCCTGACGTGCAAATAAATTGGATTTAAGTGAGAGAGGGCTGTGCAGTCACCAGCCTCACTATCTCCTCCAGAGTCACCCAAGTCCAGTGTCAATATATTGATCAGGATGATTGGAGATGGCCCTGGATACAGAAGGAGACCATGGTCTTTAGCAGGTCCCAGTTTGAGTGAGGCAACAAAAGGATTTGAATTCCATTCCCTCTGACTTCTGAGTCAATCTTCCTCTATTCTGCCACAGGGTGACCTAAACTCTGAAGGATCTATTTCTTTTTTTTTTTTTAATAGTATACACAGCTTAAAAATTTAAGTGTTAAAATATACAATAGAGTTCTGGACTTGGAGGTAGGAAAACCTGCATTCAAATCCTGCCTTAGACATTTACCTAGTTGTTTAGTTTCCTCATTTTTCAAAATGGGGATGATAATAATAGCCCCTACATCTCACAGGGTTGTTATGAGGATTGAAAAAGATAATTCACACACAACACTTTGTAAACTTTTACAACTCTTTATAAATGTTAGCTGTTCTTATGAATCACTCCATTTCCATTGTACCTCACTTCTACAAAGAAACCTTTCCATCCCATTGTTATAGTCATTCTGTAGGAAGTCTTTCTTAGATATAGATGGTCCTGTAGATAAGAACTGGTTTGGGAGAAGAGGTGAAGAAGAAAAAGGAGACTGAGAGGTTCAACATATTGTCCATGGTCATCTAGCTAATAAGTATATGAGGAAAAATTGAAATTCCATTCTTCTTGACTTCAGTAACAGCACATTATGTCCTCTGTGGCCTAGCTGTGTGACCAAAGGGCCAGAGTTCCCGGAAAATTCTTCAATTGATGTAGCTGCCTTTTAATACACTTTCATTTTTAACGTATTGGCATTTTTGTAGTATTTATAATGTCGGTAAAACAATTCCTTATTTATGTTCAGAAGAATCCCCTGGGGATTTTGGAAATAAAGAAGCTGAGTCCCAAAGAGCCTCATGTTGACCCAATAAGTAACTTCAGTAAAAACAAAGACAAAAAAACATTCTTTAGCCTTACAAAAGTTGGTATATCAGTCACTGCATTAACTTTTTCTTCACCAAAACCTATGTGGAATTTCAAGACTAAAAGGGAATTTGAAGAGTCACCCAGTCTGACCTCCAGCCTCCCCCAAATCCACCAACTACAGATAACCATCTTTCACACTAAGTGTCTTGCAGAGACCCAGCTTAGACAAACATCAAAACAACTGCCCTGACTATGCTTCTGAGGTCATAGTTATATCCAAACTATCCACTGTTATCTCAGAAAGGGAAGAATTCCTATTCAAAAAGAGCAAAGCAGCAGAGTAATCTCCTAAAACTAAATGCCAAACCCAGTCAACTGATATAATGTTAGAATGATAGGAAGAAGAGATGCATTAAACCTCAGTATCTGTACATAATATGGATGAATACGTGATTCTCAAATCCAATGAAGACCTGGATGACTGTTTGATATAATAAAGCAATTTGTGGAATGAACAAGCTGTTCACATTCATTCATCTTTAACTCCCAAACTAAGTGGATCATAAGCATACCATTCCATGATGTGATATATTTGCTACAGTTGTATGTTTTGAATGTCTGAAGGAGTAACAATGAAAAATATCAATCTTTACACATGAAAAATCAAAAGATTATGAAGGTCAGAAAAGACAAAATGGGGGATTTTGAGTTCAGGGAGCCTTAAAGATCTGCTAGAATAATCCATTCATCTTCAGATAAAGATAGAGTAAGTTGGAAATCATGGAAAGAATGCTGAATTTGGGCTCAGAGAACATCAGGTTAGCTCCTTAAACAGGCAACATCACTTATTTGAGGCTTACCCTCCTCATCTATAAAATAACTCTTTAAGCTATAAACCTTCACATCTATTGATTAACTTAATCCACACAGAAACTAATGAAGTAAGTGCGATTGTTACAGACCCATTTTACAGATAAGGGAAACTGAGGATGAGAGAGTCAGGATCACAAGGCTAGTTAGTATAAAAGGCAGAAATCAAAATCAGTTCTTCTTGATTCCACATGTAGCATTCTATCCATTGTACCACCTAAATGGCTTCTCTCTCAGGACCCTTCCAACTCAAAATATATAATTCTATAACATTTCTTGCTCTAAATGCATGCTTTTATGACAAAAAAATGTTAACAACAAAAACTAAGGTCTAATGGATCAGAACTTCTTTCCCATCCACAAACAGACTGTTATTATTGTTGTTCAGTCATTTCAGTGATGTGTGATTCTTCGTGACCTTATTTGGGTTCAATCATTTCAGTGATGTGTGATTCTTATTTGGGTTTTCGTGACAAAGATAACATAATGGTGTGCCATTTCCTTCTACTGCTCATTTTACAGTGAGAAAACTGAGATAACAGAGTTATGGGACTTGACTTTCAGGATCACACAGCCAGTGTCTGAGACTGGATTTGAACTCAGGGAGATGAATCTTTCTAACTTCAGGTCTGGTACTCTATTCACTGTACCACCTACCTGCCCCGTAGGTACTATTAAATAACAAAGAAGAAATTTAAACCCAGTATTAGTTAGGGTGGGACAGTTAAAATATCATTAGCTTTGGAATCAGAAGAAAAACATGGATTCAAATCTCACCACTGATGCTTACAACCTATGTGACCCTGAGAAAATCACATAATCATGTTAGGTCTCAGTTTCCTCGTCTATAAAAAGAAGGGGTTATATATGACAGATTCAGAGATCCCTTTCCACTCAAGATATACTCAGACAGTAAAGCCAGGATGCTTTCTACCATATCATGCTTCCAAATCATAAGATGCTTTAAATAGTCTAAAAGGGAAAAAACATACTTTAAAAAATCAGAATATAAGTTATACACAAATTAAGCCAAGAGAGATGCTCTCTTATTAGAATCCTTTAAAACTAAACACAAAGAAACTAACAAGATTTTCAAGTTTATACATACTTGAAGAATTCTTATGACCTAAGATTATCCTGAAAATTGTTATCTGACCTGTGAAATGTCATTCACAATATCCCTCAATTACCTCATTTCGTGTGTGTGTGTGTGTGTGTGTCCATGAGTAAATGTTGTGAAAAGAGGGGAAATATGTGCCATTTATACCTTTCAAGGACAAAGACTCAACCCAATTTCCCTGACAGGCATTCAAAAGGCTGAGGACAAAAGTTAAGGGGAGGAGCTAAAGAAAAATGAGCATTTTCCCCAGGAGTCCACAGTAGCTGAACAAATTGCAGGCCTGTGCCCTCTTCCCCATACCAGCTGAAACCAATGAGCCGCCCAGAAACTGGAATCACATGTGCCCCATTCTCACGCATCAACAGACACTGGGCAACCAAGTGAATGGGCACAAATGAATATGGCACCCCCCGGGAGCCATCAAACTGGAGAGGTTTTGCAACAGAAAGCTGAAAATCAAATACCTGAAGTTTATATTGTGGGTAAAAAGGCAGCTGATGCTTAAAGACTTTCATACTGATGGAGAAAGCACAAAAGTGAAGTCATTTTCCCAAGTCCCCCATACTGTAAATAAGCCCATCAAGGATATTGTCCAGGATGCCAGTTAGTTCAAGGGTTATATATCTCTTTGTTTATTTTCATTGAGCCTTCCCCCACAGCAATGAATCCGAGGAGAAACACAGTGAAATAAATCTATTGGCAACAAAGGAGCATTATTATTTGAGAGATGCAAATGAGCTGCTGGGTACAGAAACTTAAACGACTTCCCTTGTACCCACCCTCCATTACCATAATTACAAACTTCTTTGAATAAGATTGTCTTTACTAGGTAATTTCTCATTTGCACTGGAAGATGACAGTTAAACTGACTCAAGAATCTGAATCAATAATTTGGAACTGTAGCAACTGATTTAATTCAGCCAATCACTTGGAGAAAAAAATACACATATATATTTATCAATATTCACATTAGCCTTCTTTATACACAAAGCATGTGCGTTAGTGCTTTATACTGGTCCCTCCATTCAGAGCTTGAGAATTAGCTTGTAAGTTTAATGATTATGTGAATTCAAATGCTGTTACTCTGAGCAACTCGCATAATTTCTCCAAATCTGATGATATTTCCATCTCTAAAATACCAATAAAACCTATTTCACCAGAGATAGCATGGGACACTGGATAAAGGATGGTCGGTTCACATCTTGCTTCTTACACATGGTAACATGTGACTCTGGATAAGTCAATTAACTCTTCAAGGCCCTGGGAAGCTCTCAACGATTATCAATAAAGCAATAATCATTTGTTTAAATTGGTAGACTGACTTCTCTCCAAGAATTTCCTGACCATGGTGAAATCACTGGTACAGACCACAAAGAAATACACAAAAAGCATCTCCCAGAATTGTTGTAAGGCTAATACAACTTATATGAAATTGCAAACTCTGAAGTAACAAATGTTAGCTATTTATCAATCATATTATTAATAATAAACATTTTATAGAATAATCAGACACGTTTTTTCCATAAAATTCTATGAACTTGACTCATTTTGGTTCATACAGGGAGGTTTCTTAAATCCTACCTGGATTCAGTGAAATCCCAGATATAATTTCAAATGATACCCTAGGAAATTTCACCAAAAAAAAAAAAAAAAAAAAAAAAGAAAACTCAATTTTCTGATGTGTTTATGAATTTTTTTGTCTCCAAATGTATCAAACCTGAGAGTGAGTCCAATAACTGCTTCTATCTGTCCAGGCTAAAGAGAAATAGAAACAACACTGTAAGAATTTATTAGGTCCTTTCTCGCTCTAAATCTCCAGTCCTGTGTATCCAAGTATTTACATCAGGAAGCTCCATGGCTTCTGGACTTATAGTTATGGTTCATATTTACTTGACTGCAGGTAATCATCAGAAGAAATGGCCCTAACCACACCACTCTATCATCTACTAATTTAAAAAGGTTCTATAGAGTTTGGTTTTCCTAGCATAAAAGTTGCCAACATACTCACAAAATGATAACATTATAGCTAATAATATAGCATGAAAATGATATTCCAGTGTGTCACTCAGAGAAGCTCTATCTATCATCATTACTATTTGATCTAGCGATCCTATTGCTAGACTCTATACCTGAAAGTCATTAAGATAGAAAGAAAGGGATCATGTAAGGATCAAAATATTTATAATAATACTTTATGTGCAAGCAAAGAACTGGATGTAAATTAGCTATTATCAACTGGAGAACGGTTAAGTACATTATAATAGGTAAATGGTATGGTATGTTACTGTGCCCTTAGAAATAACAAATTTGGAGAATTCAAGGAATTAAAGGAAGATTTTGATAAATTGAACAAGAGTGAAGTAATTAGAAGTAGAGCAGCAATGCAAGTGATGTCACTGTACCTTAGAAAAAAAAAAAAAAAAAGAAATTGGTCCCTGGGCAAATTTAGTGATGGAGCTTAGTTCTGGAGAAGAGTAGAGATGATGGACTTTCTCCCTTCATTGAAGGGGTGGGCCTGTGTGTATGTGTGTATAATATTGTACATACAATCAGACATTTTATATTTTGGTGAACACTTTTGAACTTTATTTTTCTCCTTGAAAAATAAAGGTAAATTCTTAAAAGCAAAGTCAGTGGGAATGTTTGATACTACCCAGATTAAGAATTACAGGATGATGAAAAGAATGCTTTCATAGAACAGGAGGTCAAATCTAGACTCCGTTATTTGCTATCTTTGTGACTTGTCTAATCATTTACTCTCTCTTTCCTCATCTGTAAAATGAAGTGGTGGGGCTACAAGATCTCTCCCATTACTTCTCATATCTAGGGCTAGAGTTCTATAATTCAAAGAATGACCTGGTCTTCATCACTAAAAGCTTTTAAAAACCATAAAATGCTATATAAATGTTAGAAATTGATTGTGATAATGATGATGATGGTGGTGATGATGATCCATGGGCTCTGGAAACTTATTTTTAATATCAAACAATCCTGGTCTTAAGGCACTTATATTCTTCTAGAAATAGTGACCATATATTTATACACGAATATGTAAGGTATGTAAAAAATAAATGTAAAGAAAATTGTCTAAGGGAAGCACCAGCAGCTGAGAGAATTAGGAAAACCTTAGATAGAAGATGGAACTTGACCTGACCTTTGAAGGAAAGTAGAGGTTTTCAGAAGCAGAAGGGATGAAGAAGCATAGTCCAGAGACTATTTGGTTAAAGGTGAAAGACAAAAGATTGAGGTAAAAGAGGGTGAAAGAGAAGGGGAGGAGAGGGAGACAGAGAGAAACAGAGACAGAGTCAGAGAGAAGGAGGAAGGAGGGGGAGAGGGAAAGAGAGGAAGAGGAAGAAAAAAAGACTAGTTTCGATGGACCAGGAAATTAAAAAATATAAAGCAAGAAAGATAGGCTAGAATAATATTTTCTGGTTTGTTTTTGATTCTGGAGGTAACAGGGAAATAAAAGAGTTTACGAAGCACCATGTTGGGTGGCCCCCTGAAGGCAGATATACAGAAAGTCACAGATGAGAGTTGCAAAAAGATAATGGGCAGGCATATATATGGGTTATGATCTGTATTACTGAAAAAAGTAACCATGTGAATAAGATCACAAAGTATTAAAGAAGGAAAAGGATCACAAATAATCTACAGCAGATTACTAAATTATCAAGTTCAATGATGACAAAAACAATGATTATAATAGCTTTCCTGCCTCAACAGAAAAAAAGTTTTCCTGGATTGCGCAAAACAGTAAAGAATCAAGACAAATAATAATAGCTAACTTTTATATTCCATTTTGAGGTTTGCAGGGTGTTTTACATATATAATCTCATTTAATCAAATACCCTTTGGGGGAAGTTTATTGGAATTACAATATACAAAGTACCATATGTCAACAGTGCTATGTCACCAACTCATTGCAATGGTGCTCTGATGTGGAAACTTCTTAGTAACTATTTGCTACTAATTAAGAATAAGAAAAAAAATAGGAATATACTCAACTTAAAAGAACAAGTGTGACTAAATGTACAAAACAAAAGAAAATTATTTCAAAAGTGCTTACAAGATCCAAGATGATGATTTCAAGGAAAGAAAAAGCATCATGAACATCTTCAAAGCTAAGTAGTCAATTCATCACACTGTCATTCTTGGGGTTGATTTTTAACACTGATGCTACACTTAGTCCTCCTGGCTCCATCCTGTAAGTGCCTCTGGATCAGAGAATCTAAGAAAGTGCTAGTTTCTTAAAATTCTATGGTAAAATCTGTGGGAGAATAGTACTTTGTTTTTGAAGTTAAAATATATATATATATATATATATATATCCTTAAGTACATTACTCTCCCCAGGGCAGTAACAAAATACACGCAAGATGATTTGTTTATTGGGCTGGATTTATAGAGTGCATTCAGATTGGACCATCTGGTTCTATAATACAGAAGCTAAATAACTGATGCTTGCCCCCACTCACATCATTAAAGGAATATGGATGATCTCATTCCCCAGGCTTTCTAGAAACAAGGGTGAAGCTCTGTCCAAGCTACAGCAATGCTGAAATTATTGCACTGTGTGCCAAGCAAGACAGCAACCATTTTCAGCAACTCTTTCCAAAATACAAAGTTACTGGATTCAGCATTTCAGTTTCACACTGTTCAAAGCAGGGCCCAGCAATAACTGGAACCTGACTTTTATACAGTGTAATCTTAAATTGGACTTAGTAGTATCTCACAGATGTAGAGCGGGAGGGACTTTAAAAGTCCAAGCCCCAAAGTTGTAAATTTACTTGAAGAAGGTCACACAGAGTAAGTAGCAAAATTAGGAATCTAACTTCGTCCAACCAAGTTCAGTGTTCTATCCATTGACATGTTCTCTTTCCTCAAAAAGAATGGTCATTCAAAGGATAGCTTGGATTAAAAAAAAAAATTGTAAGAAAAGACTGAGTGTAGGATTTGGATGCCTGAACAAAAAGATATGGAAGATATGATAGACTAGCAGCACAAATCAGTTCTCTATTGCTAGAGGTTCTCAAGCAGAGAGAATATGACTTCTGATCAGACTTGTGATAGTGGGGACCCCCTTCAGATATGGGTTGGACTAAATAGCCACTGGAGTTCCTTCCAACCTTTAAAAAACAGTGATTCTGTGATGCAATTCACTTCTCTAATGATGTCATTTCTTTACTGTCTATCCATTGGTCCAAATTTAGGAAGGGGATCATGAATCTAGAATTAGCCCATTAGGAAGTAAATACACTCCATTCTCCATCTAAGTAATTTACTGTGTCCCTCGTGTGGAATGAATATTTTATATTTTATTTTTATTTTACATTTCAAAACCACGATTGTGAAAAAAAAGAATCATGTTCATTCTCTAGGCCTCTCTCCAAAGACCAATCTCAAATACAAACACATTTACTGAATATATTAGATACTGGCTTTAAAAATTTGAGAAAGCAATGACTCAATTATGGGAACTGATTGTGGCCAATAATCTCATTCTAAAGATAAATGAAATCCCATAATTAATACTGAACCCAAAACCCTTACAAAAAGAAAAAAACAAACAAGAAGCAACAAATTGTGGTATATGATCATAATGGAATTCTACTGGGTTATAGGAAATGATGAGCTCCATGATCTTAGAAAAGAAATTGATAAACTTGCACAAAATAATGAAGAGTGAAATGAGCAAAACCTAGTGAATGTTGTGTACAATAATAGCAATATTGTTTTAAGGACAATTTTGAGTGACTAAGTCATTTTACATATTATAAATACCCAAATTAACTATAAAGGACCTAGGAAAGAAGACACTTTTTATATCCAGAGAAAGAAGTGATAAATAGAAATATGTATGGAATAGATATAAATAGATGGATAGACACAGACAGATGCGTGTGTCTAATAACTTTTATTATGTATACATTTTAGTGTGTATGTGTGTGTGTATAAAGTGTGTGTTTTACCTGATATATTTTAAAAGAACAACAAGTAGTACATAACAGATTTGTAGTTTCATGCACATCATTTTTTTCTATTGTATTATCTTATGAAAATGTTTGTGTTATTAAGTTCCAAACAAGATAATTTTTTAAAAGAAGCAGGAAGAAATAGCAACAATCATTATGTCTTTAAAAATCCTTTAAAGTCTGTAGTGTTCTTGATGTAGAATATCTTTTTAGTCTCACAATACTGCCAGGTGTCAGCATTCCCATTTTACAGATGAAGAAACTGAGGCTCAGATAGATGAAGTACACAGCTAGGAAGTATCAGAATCAGAACTGGAATTCAAATATTTCTGACTAAGCCACAGAAGAGCTAACATGTCAGTTTTCTCTAACAAAAAGGACTACCACACTGAAGGTAATTATTACCCAGCCAAAATAGAGTCTTCATATATCCAAGAAACAAAAATAAAGGAAAAACAATTTCTACCACTTCTACTCATACCCCATCATATTCAACTGCTCACTTTTACAAGTGTATTTTAAGCCTCTTCCTTCTCCTCTACCATTCCCCCAGGGATCTTCAGCTAATGTCTAAAATAAGAAAGAATGCTTAGTAGATTCATCCATCAAAATGCTGGTTCCATTTCTACATCCAATGGTAAGTCCCTTCTCATCTTAATGAAAACATTTTGTCTTGGAGCCAATTATTGCCATAAATGGGCTTTTCATTTTTTTTTCCATTTTCCAGTAAGATCTTAAACTCCCTCAATATTTACTAAACAAGTTGTGTGACCCTTGGAAAAACCCTTAATCTCTATATTCAAAGAAAACTCTAGACTTAAAGTTGCAGAAAACATTTTTATCTCTATAAGTAGAAGTTCCTCAGGTCCATCCAATCAATTTTTTTTTTAAATTAAGAAATAATTATTTATATAAGAACTAAGATACGCTAGACCCTGCCCAGTGTTTTTACAAAATTATCTCATTCAACCACAACAACAACCCTGGGAGTGCTGTTATTATCTCCATTTTCCAAATGAGGAAACTAAGGCAAACAGGTTAAATGATTTGTCCAGGATTACACAACTAGTATTTGAGCCATATTTCAACTCAGGTCTTCCTGATTCCTCCAGGCCCAGTGGTCTATTTACTCTGTCACCAAATTGTAAACAAGGTATATCATCTCCCCTAAACTAAAAGACTATATACAAGAAATTCAATTGCAACACTATTATTTATGAACTTATTTTACCTTACTGAAGCTCATGATGTGGTAATAAATGTGATCATATTTAGTTATTTATAAAATGTTATCTGTATAGACTATTTTTCAAATGTTTTTACTTATATTATGGCAATCTGGGCTTCAAAACAGATAATTCTTGGAAAGCTGGAATTCATGGGAAAGAATGAAAAAAATTCCAACTCTCAAGTAGCCAATGTTCTCAAAGGGAAGGTTAACATACACATATATACATACTTGTGTGTATGTACTATATATGTGAGTATACATATGTGTATGTATGCATGTGTATTATACATATTGTGTTATGTATACACACATATACATGCGTATATGTGTATATAGCATAAACCCAAATGTGAATAAGCATAAATATATGCAAACTAATTCTACACAATGAAGTTTGGGAGGGAAAGTGGATCAAAAACAAAGTTAATTGGCTTGCTGAGAGTCACACAACTAATAAATGTTTGAGACCATATTTGAAGTCAGGAAAATCAATCTTTCCTGATTCTAAATGCAGTGATCTATTCATTGAACCACCTAGCTATGGAATAACAGATATGTGTATTATGTATGTGCAAGTATGTGTGCATGTATATATATATATCACATACATGGATATACATAGGTATATAAACATATGCAGCTTGTGTATGCATATATGTGTACAGGTATGTTTATAAATTTATAATCACACATAAGTGTGTGTATATATATATGTATGTATATCTATTACACCATCTAGCTGCCCTGTATATATGTACACCTATTAAATGTTTAAATAGATATATATAATTATATTTAATGCCTTATAAACATTTTTACAGAATGACAAAATAACTGCTTTTGGTAACTGAATAAAATTTTAAAGCATAAACTCATCTTCTAACTATTATTGTGGATCAGTCAAGTGGATAGAGAACTGTTATTTAAGTCAGAAAGACCTAGATTCAAATCCCATCTTGGATATCTAAATTTCTATAGGACATTTTAGTCAGATCACTTAATTTCTCAGTATTCTAGACAACTCTATTATATGTTGCAGAAAAGATGCTAACTTGAAATGGAATACATTCCTCATCTGGAAGTTTCTGATATGAATAAAATCACAAATCTAAATCCTATTGTTTTTATTATAATAATGGTTGTTTTTCTTATTATTCCAATGTCTTCTGCAACTCTCATTAGAATTATGGAGATACCTCCTGAACTTTGTCTACCATGCTTTTCCTTTGGTGTAATGGCTTCAAAATGCCAGCATTTTTCCCATTTTACCATGGACCAAATGAAGAAACTATCTATCCAGAGGGTGGGCCTCAAGTAAGTGAAAAACAGCTGGAGACAGATCATCATATTACCTGCTTTCCTTTTAAAAGGCAATTCAGAATCACTTAAGAGAGGACCTAGAGCCCTGCAGTTCTGGAGGGCAAAAAGACAGCTTAGGCCAGGAAAAATTAAGAGCCAACTGGGACATATATTGAGAATGAGTAGCAGGGATATGTTAAGGAGGTCATTAACACCTGTATTATAAATAGCAGCAGGGTACAGGCTGAAACAGATGAAAATAAAACTCCTGAAATGAGGCTAGGACAGCCCCCAGTATTTGTAAATTAATATGGGTGTTTTCCTCCACCAACATAGATAATAAGCCCTTTATATTTTGTCAATAGTCTTTGGTACATTGGGAGAAAATTGGAAGAAAAAGGGTCGCAGCTACATGATCTCCAGGAATCTTTCTAACTCTCTCTGATCCTAAGGTCCCTTACACACACACACACACACACACACACACACACACACACACACACACACCCTTCAGGTCTAAGGTCTAAGTTCTTAGCTACTCAGAATTTAAATATGCTAGTACTTCTTTAAAAAAAAAAAAATGCTTCTGATAGCATATTCCAGCTTGGTAAAATGTGCCAAAAGTCATTACTGAAATAGTGGATCTCACATTGAGAGCTGGCATCCACACACAGGAAAAAAACAACTACTTAGAAAAGGAAGATATATGATTTAAGTTACAGAAGCAGCATGAAGCAGTGAGTCAATAGCTAGATTTAGAGACTAGAAATCTCCAAATACAAACTCTACCTGTGATGTTCAATACCTCTGATCTTGTCCAAGTAAACTAACATCTCGATTTCAATTTCTTCACTTAAAAAGCAGGTAGGGGGAGGAAGGTATTTGATCATTTGGTCCTTGAGGCCTTCCAGCTCTGGATCTATGCTATTATGATTCACTATGGTTGGCTTTTATGCCTCATAATTTCAAGGACAAAATAGGGCTTTTTGACCTAATGATCCACACAGCTGAATCAATATATACTAAATTATAACCTTTACTGGAATGGCAGCCAATGTAGTTAGTCTATCTCTATCTGCATAAGCTATTTCTCCATTTCTTTCATTTTTTTTTTACCAAGTCACATCAGTTTATTCAGGAAGAAATTCATGAAGAAAATAAATTATACTTATTTTGATAATATTAAGGTGAAAAGACGAAAGTCAATATTCTACAAAGGCACCATAGTTGAGGAATGATCTGGATTCTGAGTTGAATAAAAGGAAGAAAGTTTATTGGATTGCCTTCAGGAAATTGTATCAATGCTTTCAATGATCAAAAGATATTCATTGGTATTCACTTTTCTTAATACCAATATTTTCCCAGAGATGCTTTCTATGCAGCTATTTTTAATGGAAGACAATTGGAAAGGAATCAGGGTGGTTAGTGACACCACCTGCTGGTAATTGCTGATAATTACAAGCAGAGTAATGGGAATATTTCAAGAGATGCAGCCAATTCTTGGAGTAATGGCTCCAAAATCCAGGAGTGCTGCGTGTTTATAGACACTCAGAAAAGTGTCAGTGATGTTTGGTACTTCCTGCTGACAAGAAGCCTCCCTTTCAGAAAGACTCATCTCTAGCATAACTATGATTAAGTTTACATAGGTTTCTGTGGAAGAGCTGCTCATTAGCTCATGACCATATTTCCCCTTAGGTCTGTTGCAAATGCCATTATTGATTGTAAAAACAGATGAATTTGAAGGAAGTTCAGAAGAGGATACGAACAAGAAGAGCAGCAGACATGTTATTAATGCCAATGTAATACATTTTTCCAAAATAACAAGCTGTTTTTAATAGAAATTTGTGGTTTCATATGTAATTTTTTCTGTTCTTTTGTGTTTTGAAATTTTAATATTTAAGATCATAATAAAAAGAAAATTTAACATAAAAAGCATTTATTAAAAATTAACATTTGAATGGTGCTTTGTATAAATTATCCTATTTGTTTCTCATAACACCTGTGTGAATTAGGTACTATTATTATTATTATTATTATTCCTATTTTACAATTGAGGATACTGAGACTTGAAACCAATAAGTATTTGTTAAGCACTTACTCTGTGCCAGGAACCATTCAAGAGGGATACAGGAAAAGGCGGGGAAAAACAGCCCCTGCCTACTAAAAACTCCCATGTTAATGGACAGATTAAATGATCTGAACAGCATTGTTCAGCTAGCATCTAAGGCATGCTTTATACACAGGTCTTCCTGATTCCAAATCTAAAACTCTGTCAGCTATACCACAGTAGAGAGATTAGGTTCCAGATTTCAGGGGACAAAGGGAACAAATGAGGGACAAGTAATCTTCCAAATCATAACTAAAGCCTTCATTTCATGTGATAACTCAGATATTAGTACATTAGCTGACAAACACTTTTGAAAAATTACTGAGAAAGAGAGAGATGGGCTTATATGGAAAAATAAATTTTTTTAAGAAACAAAAGATTCCACAAAACTTTTTTTAAAAAAGAATAACAATCATTGGGTTTTAGCTGTTTTATAAACTCTAATACTCAACATTTGTAAACCATACACTTTTAGTGTGAAAAGAGGAAAGAAATAAAGGAATAACCAAGTACTATTTATCTCCAAAGTCAACCTTTTAATCAAGGAGTGAATGTGGGAAAGAAAAAAAAGGACTAGTGAGGCATCCATTTCTGGTTGCAATATAATGACCTGGGTCAAACAAGGCAATTTTTAATGGCCCCCTAAAGAATTTGGAAATCAAAACTAAACATGACAGATGAAATTTAAATTCCAGAAAACAGATACAGAAACAATTTGGACTGTTTACACCAGCGGATGGCTTTACAATTAGCTGTAATTCCTGAGGATAAAGGTCCAGGCATCATTAGCCACAATTCAAAGAAAGCATCTGCAATGGACTTCCTGTTTTAATAGCCAAAACAGCAAACAAAGTCTATTAGAAATAAAAAGAACTGGAAGATAAAAGTAGGGTCTTTGAGTAAGTAATCCATATCAATCCTTAAATTCTACTTATATATTCAACTTTAAAATTGACATAAAGGCAAGAAAAAAAGACAAGAAAATAAAAATTGCTTGGTGTTTTTTATTGCTAGGAATCAGTCAAGATTATGAAAGCTATAAATTTGGACAACTTTTGTTATAAATTATTCTTCCCCATCATAAATTATATGGCTATATGATATAGATATATCTATATAAATACGGCTATAGATATGTTTATCATATATACAAAAGCTTCAATACTAATTTTGACATAGAAACTAAATTGCTACTCTCTTCTCAAAGATAGTAAGACCTGAGTTCGAGTTCATATTCTCTGATAAATATTGACTCTATAACCTTATAAGTAATAATCTCTCAATGCTTTAGGCTACTCTCTAAGACTCTAAGTTACAAAGAAGTTAAATAAACTGCACTGGTAAAAGGAATTTCTCAACCATGAAAACCCTAAGTGAATGAAATCACAGTTCCAGTTCCTATTCCTCCTTCTGATAAGATACATGATAACAAAAGAGAGAAAGATAGAGAGAAGAGACACAAAGACAGAAATAGAGACAGAGAGAGTGAATGAAAATAGATTAGAGAGAGACAGACAGAAACAGAGTGAATGAAAAAGAGAAAGGGAAAGAAAGAGAGAATGGATAAAATATTCAAAAGTGGTGTTAGAAAGCCTGAGGAGGAAGGGATACTAAGATGTCCAGGAAATGGGATGAAAACCTAAGCACTGGCAAGATAAAGGAAAGGCTTAAGTATCACAGTGGAACAATCCAGGGACAGAATCCAGGGTTCTGATAAGAAGGAAATAATGATGGTGATCTGAGTAGAGAAATCTATGTTGGCCCTGTGTCCCAACCAAGAATAACAGACTTAAATTCCAATCAAGATTTTATAAAAATAAATACTATCACTACTTTAAAAAATAATTTTCTGGTAAGTATAATTAATTTTTATAGTGCAAATAGAAAAGAATTTTTTTGCAAAGAATTGTTTGTGTTATATACAAACACCATGTAAGTATGTTATAAATGTTTGAGTATATGTATAAAGACATACATACATATATACATATGTATGTATGTCTTTATACATATATATGTGTGTGTATAACCATGGCATAACTAGGGCAAATACTCTATTACCAATAAAAACACATCTGGAACAAAAGCATTATCTGCAGTTACATGGTGGGGATAAAATTAAAAGATTCTCTCACTCCCTTGTGTTAATCACTCCATGGAGCAATTATCAGCAGAGGGTTACAGAAAATTCTTCCCTCTGAGTTCTACTAAACAATTACAGTAAGCACTTTATGAGAAAATCTAATGCTTTCCTCAGGCATCATGCACTGCTCACTGCTGGATACAAGCAGAATCTATTGGTTATAGAGGATTCTAATATAGAAATTCCTAGTACTAATAATCAAACAACATAAATAGCTCTGTAATAAAAGGTGCTAACTTTGTTCCAATATCTAAACAAAAGTTCTATTAGACCTTCCACCTGACCATCAAAAATTTTTAAAACAACATATAAAGTTAACAACAATATTTCTGGATGTAATCACAGACTCTCGAAGTTAGATACAAGCTCAAGTAGTTATCTAGTCAAAACCATCCTTGCTCTAAAATAAATATATTATGTACAAATGATCACTCAACCTTCAATTGAAGACTTTCAGTTAAGGGAAACATACTACCACCTAAGCCAACACATTTATTTTGGAGTAGCTCCAATTTTAGGGAGTTTTTCCTTATCTCAAGTCAAAAACCCCCTTCTGCATTTGCAGGGGATATTTATGAATGCTTTTTGTAATTGACTTTTTCAACTTGATTTTTCAACAGCTGTTTCCTAATTCTACTATATAGAACCAAGCAAAAGTTGGAGCATTTTTCTATCTGTCATATCCTTTAAATAGTTAATGATATCTACCCTGTTCTATTCCCTAGGATATGTGGATCCTTATTGTCAGCCCCCCTCACCATTCTGGAAATCCTCATTAGAATTGGTCTAGCAAGTCAGTGACCTTCCCAGAAAGTGGAACCCACAATTTGATCCAATATTCCAGACATTGTCTAACCAATGAAAAAAACAAAAAGAACATCCCTAGTAAAGAGAATGACAATATGAAATGGAAAATATGGCAGACTTGGAATTATAATACATGATTTTGACCCCTGCCTCTAACATTCATTTCCTACATCTTAGTCTCTCTGGTCCTTTTTTTCTAATTTTTAAAAATGAAAGAGTTGAAAGAAATGTCTTCTAAGGTATCAAAATTTGTCAATTCATCAAATGATGTCATTATTTATGCTGCTGTTGTTGTTTGTCCTTTGTTCTTGAAGATGACCTTGACAGTAGGAAGGTGGTACCATGACATATCAAAAATTGGATTTAAGTGAGGAAGGGCTGTGCAAGGTCAGCCGCCTCACTTTCCCTTCAAAGCCATAAGGGTCCAATGGTCAGATATAGATCAGGATGACTGCAGATGGCCTTGGATGCCATAGGAAACCTTGACCTTTTTAAGCTAAGGTCTTGAATCAAATATATTAATGCATCACACTGTTATTTGGCTTTGACTTTGTTGTTGTTGTTGTTATAAAGGCATCTAGGTGATATAGAAGCAGAAATACCAGACAAAGTCAGAAAAACCTCTATTTGAATTCTATCTCAGCCTCTTATTGGCTGTGTGATCTTAGATAAGTCCTTTTATCAAGCTTCAATTGTTTTGTCTGTAAAATTGGGATAATAAAAGTACATAGCCCTCATCCCCAGGATTGTTATGAGAAAAAAAGAATTAATATTTGCAAAGTGTTTTACAAACCTTAAAGCTCCCAATGGAAGGAGAATGTCATTCTCTTCCAGATAAATTTAACACTATTTGTCCCTCTAAGTCTTCTCTTCTCCAGGCTAAGCATTCCCTTCAACAGTTCTCACCATCATCCTGTCTATGCTCTTTAGGACTTATATCTGCTTGCCAATAACCTACTGGGAAACTGAACTAAATATTCCAAACAGGATTTTGAAAAATGACCTACTCATAGGATCATAGATATAGTTGAAAGTAATTTTTAAGGTCATTTTGTCCAGATCCCTCATCAATAGATGAGAAAACAGAGGCTCAGAGAATTTGTAATAGAGAAGATTTTGTTAAAGAGGGCAAAATTAGAGCCTATAAGAGAGAGAACTGTGCTGTTCTACTTTTAACAGAATTATTGTTGAAAGAAAGCAGCGAATTAGAGATTAGTATGAGGTTACAAAAGCCAGGAGCTCATAGGGTTATGTGGTAAGGGTAGTGAGGAAGCTGGGTGAGCACCAAGATCACAGAGAAAAACACGAAATTGGTCTCATGCCAAATCAATTTAGTGACTGATGGATGAAACCAGAGGGCAAAACAATTAATCTAATGCAACAAAAGGGTGTAGGACAGTTCAGCTGGAAGATGGAGCAAAACACTGCAGAATCCCAGATTTCTAATGATAACCTGGTCTGTTTCAAGGGGCTAGGGGCTCAACTAACAGAGTTCAGCCCAGTCCAGAACTGAACCAACTCACTGAGCACAGTGTGAAGCTATCATTTGGAGGTTCAATATTATTCTTTTCTCGAGGAGATTCAGGGCTTAAGGACGAATTTTCCAATAAAGTATTTCTTTGACCTTTATACTGGCTTATGGAGAATAAGCCTATATTTTCCAATGAAGACACACATATAAGCAGTCTAGAGTTTATCTCCAGGTACATATGTATATATGGGTTTAGAAAGGTCACATCCAACTCTCAAATCCCCTATGTATCCTATTTTAAGTGTGTGGGGATGGGAAGGATTACTATGGGAGGTGAAAAGGACTGGACAAGGGAACAGGTTTTAGCCTGTCACTGTTCACCATAGGAAATAAGCACAAGTTGCCAAGTGACCCGGTTTTATTTTAAAATCAGTAATAAATCTAGTGGAAGAATTAGGAATTAAAGTAATGACTTGAAGAATTATACTTTCTGGGCACTAGGGAAATGTTCAAGTAGGGGAATACTCAGGAGATGTTTAA
Source organism: Antechinus flavipes (assembly GCF_016432865.1). NCBI lineage: Eukaryota > Metazoa > Chordata > Mammalia > Dasyuromorphia > Dasyuridae > Antechinus > Antechinus flavipes. The sequence goes on along the minus strand of NC_067402.1, from coordinate 250,154,843 downwards.
GCTTGAGATTAATAAAATAGAGGTAGTAAAATTACTAAGAACTCTCAAAAGCATCTCTCAATTCATATTTTTGGTACAATACACGCCTGTGGGGGGAGAGGGGGAGGGGGAAAGTTTCCTTTAAGAAAAACACAATTTTCCTGTTTGAAAACAAAAGGCTTTTTGACAGCTACTTGATCAGGCAACTAATACTTATATGATGCACACACACACAAAGAATGGGGAAAGGTAAATTCCCACATTACCCAGGACAGGATGAAGGTACTGATTTTTTTCCCCTGAATTATAAATGTAAATATGTGATAGTAAAAATCTAATTCAAGTACCGGGCAGGGGAAATTCCTTTTCCTGTAACATTTCCTAAACTTGAATAAACTAAAGGAAAAAATAGAGTTCTTTTTTCCCACATTGTCATTTCCCTTATACAGCAATAATCAAGAGTTTTCCATGAACCCAATACCATCAGGACACTTAGTCATAACAAAAATGAACATTCTTTCTTGATAATTAAAGCTGAATGACTCCTAGCCAACTACAGAGGGGGATGGGACTTAGGATATAGAGAAGAGAAGGCTGAAGGTAACGGTAAGTCCTCAAATATTTATCCCAGATTCAATGATCAATTTTAATTGTCAGCTTTCATTATTCTATTGTTTTGAAGGGTTGGAAAGAATCCCTGAGGCACTGGAGTTGAGACTTGAAATCAGCAGGACCTGAGTTCAAATCTCGATTCAGACACTTGTTAGAAGATTTTGAATCTCAGTCTCAATTACTCTATCTGTAAAATGGGGATAATCATTCTTACCTCATTGAGTTCTTGAGACAATCAAATAACAACATATATAAAGTGAGTTCTAAACTTAAAAGTGCTATATACAAGCTAATTATTATTATTATTGCAAAGGGTTCTTAACCTGGGGTGCGTGAACTTGTATTTTTCTTTTGTGTGTATGTGTATGGGTGTTTTTGTGTGGTGTGTATATATACACACACATATACACATATATTGATAATTTCAATGACATAGTATTTAATTTTTAAATGCATTCATATGTTAATGTTTAGTAAATATTTAGTAATTTAATATAAATGGTTTCCTTTGAAATGTTAAGCATTTAACAAATTATTGTGAAAACAGATTCATAGGCTTCACGAAACTGCCAAAGGGATGCATGACACAAATACAGTTTAAGAATTTTGATCTAAGTCAACTTCTACTCAAAATATGAAAATTAAGAAGTCAGGGCAAAAATGGAGTTAAAGTATTACTAAAATCAATGAAATTTGGAGAACGAGAAAGAAAACTTTTTCTAGCCTGCCATTGAATCAGTCATCTTAATAACTAGAAGAGAGTTTATAAGTTGATATATTCCAACCCCCATTTGAAATATGAATTAATGTTCTCCAGTTAGTAAATCAATCAAGAAACACTTATCAAGTACCAACTAAGTGCCAGGCACTGTGTATATAGATTTCTAAATATAGACTGGGGGAAAAAATTAATTACAAAATAGAGAGGCAGAGAGAGAAAGAGATAGAGACAAAGACAAAGAGAGAGAAAGAGAAACAGAGAAAAAGAGAGACAGACAGACATAATTAAATATGCCCTGGAAAATTGCTAGGACCACATCTCCTAATCATTGTTTATGATTTGTCTGAGCCTTCTTGGGTCATCTTTTTTTACTATAGTCCATCCAGAACAGCTCACACTTATTTAACTAGGACAAAATATGAAGAGAAATAGAGGTTTGTTTGAGGATATTTTGGGAAGTAAATAAAATAACTAAGTTTCTCTACTCACACATCAGACCTCTGTTTTGTTTTACTACATCCTTAGAATGAGCATGGATGGCAAAGTGGTATAATTGAAAATTACAAACCTCAACTACATCTTCCAAAAGAAATTAAGAACTTTTTAGGAAACAAAATAAGAAAAAGAACAGTTTCACTGAGTATTAAAAACATCACCTACATATTAGATCAGAATTCAATGTCAGCTTCAAAAGATCAAAAAAGGTCACATTTTTGTATTTGTAACCTCAGGACTTAAGCAATACCTGACAAATAATAAATACCAAATAAATGTGTTTTCATTTATTTGTTTAATTGGCTGATATAGCCAACATAATTATATCTCTGATCATTACTTATCTCTGGTTTTATAGTTAGCACATGGGTTCAACTGTATCTTAGCCATTTTCTAGCTTTATGACCATGAGTAAATTAATTTTTCCTGAAGCTCAGTTTCTTTTTCAATTAAGTGAGGAATTTGGTTGTGGTGGCCTATAAGATGCTAATGCTAAATATCTCATTTTTATGTTCCTTTTTGTTGGTCTCTACAAGAGAATCAAAAATCTAACACTGGCTCTTACAAATATGAGCCCTGAAAGTGTACAATAAGAAACATAATTCATATAAAAGTGAAATTGCCTCCTTTTGTGGTATCTCATCAAGGTAGTTATACATATTCAGCATATTGTATCTGGGCTGACATTCAAAATTCTAGTATCTCTTCCAGAGCTCTGCAGGAATTTAAATGTTTGTTGTATAAATACCAGATAATAACAATGACAACTGAAGCATAAATAGCTTTCTTCAAGCCTTTTCAAAAATATTGTATAAATCTATAAATAGGGCAAAAACCTTGAAGAATGTGGGCAATATTCTCACAAAGAGAGAAATGAGAAAGTTCAGGTTAAAGCAGAAATTTCTGACCAAACAATACAACATATGAACATCATCAAAATCTCTCAATCAGTGATATTATCAAGGCTTCTAAGTGCTTCAATGAATATAGCAGTGAACTCAGAATCAGGAAGATCTTAATTTAAATCCCAACTCAGATACTTCCTAGCTATGATCCTAGGCAAATCATTTAACTGCTCTCCAAGCCTCTTTCTCTCTCTATAAAATGAAAATAACAATAACACCATCTCACAGGGTTATTGTGAGGATCAAATGATGTAACACATATAATGTGATCTGCAAACTTTAAACATTTATATAAATGTCAATTGTTGTTATTATTATTTTTATTATTATGGAAACCAAATCGCTAACTAGTGTACTTTAAAAAAGAAAAAAAAAAAAAAGATAGTTTCAGATAAATACTCCGGGGAATAAAAACATAAGACTAATGTGTTTTTTTCCTTTCCTTCTTTTTTTTTATGGGGTAATGCTGCCAAAATTTTTATTTACAGGTTGCTATCAGATACAAAAGGCCTTTCTTGCAACAGACAACATTAGGAAAAATTATTTGGAAGTAGAAAATGGGCCAACTAGCAATCATTCTTTTTTCATACCCATTCACCAATGGTGAGAAAACAGCCTTTTTCTCCTCAAGTCAGCAAACATTTATTAAGTGAATATTATGTATATGGCATTTTGGTGGGGATGTAAAGATAAAAAATGACACAGTTTCTGTCTTCAAGAGGAGATGAAACATGAGGCATGAGTATAAATAACTGTACAATTGTGTGGGAAAAGTATTATATGCATGAGAGGGAATCGTGGCAAGAGAGAGTCCAAAAGGTGGAAATGACCTAAACCTCTCAGTAAGATGAGATAACTTGAAAACTTTAAAATGCAATTTAATTTTTAGTCATTATTATTTTCATTCTATATTCTATAGGGAGTCTTCCCCAATGCCTTTCCTATGTTAATTATTTCCTATTTATTTTATATATTTATATTATATATGTATAAATGTATATGCCCCTAATCCACTATCTTGGCCCAGTTCTAACAATGTAAATTTCTTAAGGGCAGGCATTGTCTTGTGCCCCTTTTTGTATCCCCAGAATTTAAGCACACAACTTGGTACATAATAGGCACTTAATAAATACTGATTGATTAAGTGATTGAATTTAACATCCACAGACAGGGAATGAGGCAGTTTTCCTTTCTAGGCATACTGGCAACATCATATGGAAATAATATGAAGAGGAAGAAAATCAAGGATTGCTTATTGCTCACTTTTGTTTTAGCAAAAATGTATGAAGGGAAATGCTATGAAATGAATATCAGGCTAAGAATGATACGTGATGGAGACTGGAGAGAAGAAAACACAAGCTATGAGACCAGTTAGAAAGTTACTTTGATAGTCAATCAAAAAGGTCTCAAATAAGGTGGTTAGAAATAGAAGCAGGAAGGAAGGGACAATGCAGAAGAGTTTACAGGGCTGAAAACTGCTTGAATCTAGGTTGTATTTATGAAAAGGATCAAGTGTAAAGGACTCAATAGGGACTTCCAATTCAAATGCTTCCCCTTATTTTACAAAAACAAACCCCACAAAACTTAGACTTAACTGTTGTAAAGTGACTTGCCCAAAGTCACTCTTACAAGTAACAGAAAGCACATTTGAATAAAGATGCTTTGATTCCAAAGTCAATGATATGATCATCCTACTAAAAAAGACTTAAGGGTTTGGTCAGTTGACGAAAATGGTGGTTGCCAACAAGAGAAATGGGGAAGTTGGAAGGAGGGGCAGGTTACTCAAAGATTCATTCAAGGGGAAGGAAGAAGTATCATAAAATAAGGCCTTGATGGTACCTGATGCATTGCCAAAACTGGTTTCAGGGTTATAAGGAAAATCCTCAAGGTTTCAACCATAGACTTTTATTTTCTGCTATGCCAAACACTTCACAAAGATTTTTTTGCAGGGACTATCATGAGAAATCTAAAAGTGCTTCTGGATGAACTATTTCCTGATCCTTAATGACCCCTGGCCACATACTTTTATTTAGATTTTATTTCATCTAGATATAGACGAAATATATAAATGTATATATATTGTTTCCCTCACCAGACTATAAACTCTCTGAGGGCAAAGACTTTTTCATTTTTCTTCTTATATCCCCAATACCTAGACAGTTCCTGGCATAAAGCAGGTAGTTAATCCTTATTTATTAATTCAGATAAAAATCTTAAGTCAAATTTTTTTTAAGAGCTGACCATTCCACAGGACATAACTGATTGGTTTGTTGTTGCTGTAATGATAGTTCAGTTGTGTTTGACTCTTCGTCAACCCATTGGCCATACTATCTGTGGGGTTTTCTTAGCAAAAATACTCCAGTGATTGCCATTTTCTTCTTCAGTGGATTAAATCAGAGATGTGTGCCCACACAGCCAGTCTGAAATTGGATTTAAATTCAGGTAATTCCTAACTCCAGGCCCATCACTCCATTCACTGGGGCACCTACTTGCCTCCTACTCAAACAGACATTAAATGACTTGCTAGAGGTTACAGAGCTAATAAGTGTTAAAGGTTGGGTTTGAATTTAGGTTTTTCTGAGGATAGACTCACTTAGTCATCTAGCTGCCATAAATTGAGTGATTAATCTCCCCTAAATTCCAAATTCTTTATATTGGTCTAAAGAAAACAGTCTCTTCTACCCTATTTTTTTTTTTGATTGGGAAATTAAACTATATAAGAAAGAGTTAATAGTTTATTGAAGAAAGTATTGCCTTGAAGATTTACTAAGTCTGATAATATCTTTCTCTAAATCACTGTTGGAATAATCCTTCTAAAAATAGTATTAAAAATTAATAAAAATTAGTTTTCTTATGAAAATTGGGTTCCAGTAAGAAAAGTATTATTTTCAAAAGTAATAATTAAGAGACCACCCACAAATGCCTTGAAGAAAAAATTGCTTAACTCAGACAGTGAATTCTCAGGCTCCAAAATGACTTGCACATTTTTATGCCTTAGTCCAGTTTGAATAAAGGTAATCAATGATGATGCACCAGGCATTGCTTTCCCAAATTTTCTCTGAGACAGTGTGGCTCATTGGCTATGCAAAGCACTAATCTTCCAAACTGAGAGTGCTAAATTTGGCTTTGTCTCCAATTTGCAAAGTGACTATGAGTGAGTAATTTGACTTCCATTGGCCTGAGTTAACATATCCACAGAATAAGAAGGATAGAAAAGAATATTTGTCAGAGGTCAGCACAACATTCTTCCTTTGCCTCCTCACCCACTCACCCACCACTTTCCAGATTCAGCCGTTGGGTGGGCAAATCAAGCTTTCCATTGAAATCTAGAACTTTGTCTATTTTATGAAGGTTGATTTTATACACTGTGGTTCTGCTATTTGCCCAAGTCAGACACATATCATTGTGTTGGTCCATTTTTTGTTTCCCCAGTTGCTAAAGTTAGTTTAATAATTCAAACACTGGGGAACCATGAATTCAATACTCTCCATACTTTGCAACATTTGCATACCATCCTCCACCCTCAACCCCCCTTTTATTTCTTTAATCAAATTTTCCAGTCCGTGTAGTTGCTTAGATAAGCTGCTATTTTTAGGAATTGAAAACGATGGCAAAGCAGTTCCATAAGAATCTACTAAGAGATACACTGAGACAATACAGTTGGTCCCTGACACTTTGGTTATTTATGTTAATGAGTTGATTCCTACATATTTCCAACTCAATACTAGAAGTTAAGAGGATTTTATCTGGAGGAAAAATGCAATGTGAGTTCAGTTCAAGACCACCAATGTGGTCTTTGGACAGGGTCCTGCTTTCTAAATCACACAGTTGTAAACAGCAACTGGTTGAAGGCCTAATTAGCATTAGACAGGCCCCCAGGAATGAACAGAAAGATGACAAGGGTCAGTACACTGAAGATGAGGTCAAGCTACCACAGCCCCAAAGGACAATGGGCAAGGTACCCATGCAAATTGCAGACGCAATCTCAGCCATGTCAGGACAACCAGGAGCATTAGAATCATTAAATCTCCCGTCCACCTCCTTCTCTTCTAAAGGGGAAAAAAAAGAAATTAAAAAAGAAGAAAGAAAGAAAATGAAAATTTAAACTTCAAGAAAGAAGAAAATCAAATGGCTTACTTCTCCAGTGAAGCAGTATCAGTAATTAGCAATTACTTTTTCCCCCTCTGGGCACAACAAATAAATGGTGGCTAAGACCATCTTACTGGCAACCCAAAAGAATGGAAGGACACAATTAGCATACTGTGTTAAGATGGGCAGCAATTTTCTCCCACAACATTCCTGTATTCCTCACCACAAAGGAGCCACTAAGGATGAATCTGTAGAACCAACTGCCAACTTGTTAATGTTTTTTCGGTCTTTTTTTCCCCTTCTTCTTCTTGAAATGAGGAGTAGGCTCCAAACACATCCTCTATTCAAATGTAACAAAGAACCCTTTTTTAAAAAAATGCACTTTGGGACCATTGGATTTTTCTTTTCCTTAGCCGTTTAGAAAAATCTTCCTTCAAATTATAAGACAACTTTAGAAAGTCAACTTGGGAAAGTTTAAAGATATATTTTCAGCTGCAGAGCAGAACACTTTGGACACCTGAGCCCTATTAACTTTGATTCTGAACAGAAACCATAATCCCTTCTGTGATTTTTGAAAATCCAGCTTTTGTCAACATTAAATTAGAGAATTTGGGGCTTTCAAAGTTAAGGAGCCTTGGTATTAGGCTCCACATTATTTAACACCAAGTTTTAAAAACTGAAAACATAGGAGTTTGTTCCCATTTCTTCTCCAGAATAATAAAAGAAGAATTAGCAGCATGGTGAATTTGAAATAAAATTTAGTATTCAACTGTCTGATTTTCTCAAACGATCAGTTGCCTCTGTAAATAAAAACAATTAAGTACTGGTATTCTATTAAGAAACTTCATATTAGGCTGGGAAATTCAATCTGTTATGCCAGTTTGTTTTTGTAGCTTCATGTACCCACAGAAGGGGCAGTTAAATAGTGCAGTAGAGTGCCAGCACTGGAGACAAGAGGACCCAAGTTCAAATTTGGCCTCACATACTTACTGACTGTGTGACCCTGGCCAAGTTACTTAACCTTGTTTGCCTCAGTTCCTATCTATAAAATGAGCTGAAGAAGGAAATGACAACCCATTGTGATATCTCTGCCAAAAAAAAAATTCTGAATGGTGTCATAGAGAATCAAACAGAGAACAAAATGGTTCAACAAATACCCTAAAAAAGATCATGCAAAATACAAACCAAATTTGGACAAATACAAAATATACAAAAAAGCAGCATTTTTTGATTCCTTTTCTTTTTTACTATATACATTCAATCTTGTAATTACTATCCTCATAGAGAAACCCTCTCTTTAAATCACTTCTTCATTTAAAATAAAGGAAAAAATAGTGCCCATCTGTAGTCAGTATACTAACTAGGAATATGATGCAGTCATTTCTTTACACTAATTCTTCATTCATTGTGTTGAATAGGGCAAACAGACTCCATTACCCTACATGGATCATTCATTAACTATGTAATCAACAACACTAACTTGATTTCTAGCTTTCCTGTAAAACATAATGCTTCTATGAATAACTATGCTTAAGAATAAAGCTAAGAGAACCATGTTCTTTCAAAAGAGGTGAACTCTATCAATTCCATAAGAAATATTATACATACTTTTTATTTCTCAATCACAATACACTAAAAGTGACTTGTCCAAGACTAATCTTATTAGAATGTTGTTTTAGCATTTTGGGGGGGGGGATAATGATATTTCTTTAATTCTATTAAAATCATGTCAAAACTCTGTCTGTTTGTTTTCCCAAGATTGCCTTTTAAGTTTTATTTTGTTTATTAAACTTGAACCTGGGAGCAGCTAAATGGAGCACTGGGTCCTAGAGCCAGGAATACCTGAGTTTAAATGCAGTCACTTGCTAGCTAGTCTAAGCCTGGACAATTCATTTAACCCCAAATGCCTCCAAAAACAAAACAATACAAAACAAAACAAAAAAACTTGAACCTAAATTTAAACTTTTAGCAAACCTAAAACTATGTTATAATAGTATTCCATATAGACCAATCCTGTTAACTACATTCTATTAGATCAGGGCTTCATAAACTTTTTCTACACATAGCTCCTTCTTATCTGAGAAATTTTCATGTGACCCCACATTATAGAGATATAAAATAAGCATACAAATCTAACATTTACTGAAAATAAATCATAAAGAAATTTAGTTCAAAATCAGTTCTTTGGGATGTACACACAGACACTATATATATAAAATTTTACCATTTATTAAAGAGGGAAGCAAATTTGCATATTAATGAAATGGGTGTGTTTGTTTACTTTTTACATAAAAAATTAAACCTTGGTGGAATATTTGATAGTGCAGAACATAAAGCATTCAGAAACTTTTTACTGTTGCTGAATTTTTTTTCAATCTCTACATTCAGTTGTGTGACCCCAATACACAATTTAAGAAGCTTTGTTTTAGAAGAATTTACTTTTTTCAAAAAATTTTTTTAAAAATATATTAAATGCACACTTCTTTCTTTTTCTTGGTTCACAATTCCTTATATCTAATCAGTACAGATGAATATTTATTCAATGAAAGAATGAACAGGGCACCATTGATAGTGTCTAGCATAATAAAGAATGCTGCTTCTGATTTGGGGGGTTAACCTTCATCACAAAGATCCAAATCCCATTCTTTTCACCAGTGATGGAAGGAGAACAGAGTATAGAATTTTACTGCTTTTCTTTGAAGCTGCAGAAAATCATTTGCTTTAGATGTTCAGACCGGAAACTTAAGTGCAGTTGAGTGAGGAAAGAAGGGTAAAAGTTTTACACACTGTAACACTACCCAGTGCAGGCAAGAAGGCAGCAGTTTTCAGTTAAATATTCAAGGTAGTGTTTAAATGCAGATGTTAGGAAAAGGGCAAAATGCCAAATTTAGTGGTTTACTCAGTACATTAACAATTCAAACTAAATGTAATGGATATGATAGTACTAGAAGGGTATATTCATAACAAAAAAATACCTTTATTATTAAAATCAGGATTCTTTTTATAGATAAAGGCAAAGTCTAACCTGAAGGAAAGAAATGAAGCCTTTCTATCAAGTGGATTTTTAATATACAATAATCTACAGATGTTAAAACACTGGCATTAAATAACAGGAGAATTTGGACATATGGAACTAAACATGTATCAATGGACGGTTAAAAGCACCTGCCGATTTTCCCTTCTTTAATGTACTTAGTTATACGTCCAAGTCACACCTGTGACTATAAATAAAAATTTGACTTTTTAACACTTGTTTTATTATACATGTGTTTGAATGTGAAATTGCACCTTGAATAAGGAAATGTTTTTATAAATGGCAATGCAAGGTCTGGATTATTTTTTTAAGATGCTCTTGTTTCATGAAATAATCATGGTCCCGAGGATTTCAGAGAAATGTCAGAAGACTGGCTTGAAGTTACCCTAAGTGAAATAAGTTAGAACCAGAAGAAAAATATTCATAATGTCTTAACCAAAGTTAATATAAATATTTCTAAAATGAAATCCCAACTTTGAATAACTGAAATGCTCCTAAAAAGATAATAATAATAAAATTGATTTTTAGAAAATAAAATACAAAGAGCTTTACAAATGTTATCTCATTTGATTCACAGAACAGCCTATGAGCATTTTGTTATTCCCATTTTACAGATGAAGAAGTTGAAGCCAAAAGAAAGTGACTTTTCTCAATTATGCATCTAGTAACAATCTAAGGCAAGACTTTTAACTAAGATTTTTTTTTTTTTTACTCCAAGTCCAGTGCCATATTTACTGAGCCACTTAGTTGCTTCAGATGATAAAACACATCTTCCTCCTCTTAGCAGAGAGGTTAGGGACTATCAGAGAAGAATGATGTAGACACTGCTACACTCTCACTGCATTATGTGCTTTGCATTATTATTACTTTTTTTTTAATCAAAGTGACTTCCCTAAGGGTACACAGCTAGTAAATGACAAGTATTTCAGTTCTGACTTGAACTCAGGTTCTCCTGAATTCAGGACCAGTGTTCTATCCCCTATAATACCTGGCTGCCTCTTTTTATCTTTGTATTGATACTTTTTTGTTTTGTGACATGATCTAAATATATCCCTTCCTCTTGCCATATCTAATAAGCCATCCTTTGTACCAAAGACTGAAGAAGAAAAAAATCAATTCCATTAAGCTGACTAAAACATACACCATGTCTTACAGGATTTGAAATAGTCCATACCCAAAGCTCCCACCTGCAATAGATGTTTGTGCTTAGATATTTTTCTTAATTATAAGACAAGGCTCATTTTTGAGAAAAGTAGAATTGCTAAATATATCTACAAACAAAAGTAATAATAAAACATATTAAAATTAAAATATATAGCTACAAAAATTCACATTTTCCATCTGAAAAGAAAATAATCATATCTGTAGACTATCTCTCTATAATCCATTAGATAGCTCTTATTTGTCTCTGTAAGACATTGATAAAAGGATCATTATAACCCAGTAATAGTACTATAGAATTATAACCCATTAATATTATTTGAGATTTCCCATTTCCATGATCTAATTCATTGATTATTAAGTGTTTACTAGATGCTAAGCATTGTATTAGAAACTAGTACAATCTCTTACACTAAAAGACCTTATATTCTCTATTTTAATAATAATAAATTATCTTTTTAAAATAATAAATTCTCTGAAGCACAGAGAAATATATTTAGCACATCATGAAAGGGAGAAGAACATTGTATTGAACAACTTGTCTGTCAAATAGCAGAAATAGCACAATAGACAAATAGCTAATAGTGCAGGAGACAGAACGCTAAATCTGGGGACAGGAAGATCCGAGTTCAAATGTGGTCTCAGATATTTACTAGCTCTGAGATCTTAGAGAAGTCATTTTACCTGTTTGTGTCAATTTCCTCATCTGTCAATTGGGGTTAATAACAATACCTATTGTGCATTGTCCCATGGTTGTGGTCAGAATCAAAATAAGATAACTAAAGCAATTAGTATAATTCCAGGTAGACAGCAAGCATTATATCTGTTAGTGAATTAATAATTTAACATATATAATCACTATAAAATATTATTATTACTTATAAAATAATAATACTTATTATACTAATAATAAAATCCTCTTAATATGGAATAGGAAACAACTGAAAAAGTTATAGAAAAACTGTCTCTGTTCTTCTTCCATTGCTGGTGAAGAGGTTCACAGCTACTACCTCTACTTGCACCAGATTCCAAAATATGCAGTTATTTAATCTTGCCTCCCTTGAAAGCTAAATTTTCTGATAGTCTGATGATGAGATGAAAAAAGATGGTCCCCTGAGATTTGATGGTATCCTGATGTAGTTGCAAAATCTGTTTCACTGGAATAAGGAAAGTCCTCCAGGTTTCAACCAAGGACTTTAATTTTCTGCTTACATTTCATGGTATCACCTCCCTAAAGTCACAGTCATCTTCAAGAATGAAGAATAAACAACAAGAACAAGAGAGTGCTCAGTGCTGTACAAAGATTATCTCATTTGATTCACACAAAAATCTTGGGATGTAAATGCTATTATTATCCCATTTTACAGATGAGAAAATTGAGACAGAGGTTAAATGACATGCAAAGGTCATTAGTACTTGAGGGCAAATTTGAACTCAGGCCTTTCTGCCTCTGGGCACAGCACTGAGCCATCTAACTACCTTATAACAATAATGGTAGTTCATATTTATAGAACTTAGTATTTACAAATCTTTTCCCATAGAATAACCCAGGATCATAGCATCCCAGAATTGAAGAAAATCTAGGGCTTATCTGGTACAGACTGAATTAGATTTTAGGAAAATCTCCAGCAAGTAATCATTTAGCGTCTTCTTAAAGACTTCTAGTGACTTTGAACTCACTGCCTCTTGAAGCAGCTCCATCCAGTTCTGGTTGGCTTATTTATTTAGTTTTTCCTCATTTGGGACAGACATCTGTTTCTCTGTAATTTCCACCCACGGGTCCTAGTTTTGAAATCGGGAGCCAAGTAAAATAATTTTAATCCATCTTCCAAATGGCTACCCTTCAAATATTTGAAGATGGCAATCGTGCCCTTAAGTCTTCCCTTCTCCAAGCTAAATATATCTTTAGTTCCTTCAACTGAACCTTATATGACCTGGTTTTTAGTCATCTTACCATCTTGGATGGCCTTCTCTGAATTCTGTCCAGTTTGTTAATGACCTTAGTAAAAATGAAATATACAATGCCTGAAACTATGAAGTCTGATTAGAGTTAAATAATTCATCTTTCATTGTGGGTACACTTCTCTGAATACATCCTAAAATCTCACTTTAGAGCTCATCTTAAGTTCTCTCCCTCCTTCCTACTCTTTCTCTTTTTCTTCTCTCTCTCTCTCTCTCTCTCTCTCTCTCTCTCTCTCTCTCTCTCTCTCTCTCTCTCTCTCTCCCTTCCTCCCTCCCTCCCTCTCCTTTCATCCCCTTCCCTCCCTGCTCTTTTCTTCCCCACTCCCTGCTCTCTCTAATGGACTTTGATTTCTCTGTTGTTCAGTTATTTTTCAATTGTGTATACCCTTCATGTTCTCATTTGAGATTTTCTTGGCAAAAATTTTGGAGTGGTTTACTATTTCCTTCTGCAGCTCATTTTACTAATGAAGAAACTAAGGCAAATAGGGTCAATTGGTCACACAGATATTAAGTACTTGAGGCTGGATTTGAACTCAAAAAAACGAGCCTTCCTGACTCCTGACCTACAGTTTTATCCACTACACCACTAAACTGCCTCATTATATCCCTCTAAACACCAGTTTTTAAACTTCTAGACAGGCTTCTGATTTTAGGATTCTGAAGAAATCCAACAATGCAAACTCCTATAGTTAAGATGGGAACAAAGGGATAGCTTAGAGTTCTTAAGTGAGACAGGTCATGAATGTTAAAGCATTGCCCTCTTTTCCCCAGCTTGCAGGTGGAAATTAGAAAGTATGCTTTCAGGGAATGGTTGCTGAAAATATTCCAACATTTCTTAATTGTACTCTACTCTTGCTTCCCCCATATGTATAAACTTGTAAAGTTAATTTTTGAATCCAAGTTCACAATCCTGTGCTGACTTGTATTGATCTTGTAGTCCATTAAAACTTGTATGTCTTTCCACAAAGATTACTTTCTAGCTCCAATGTCCCACATGGATTAGACTGGATAGTGATTGAGACCACTTCCAACTCCCAAATATGATGAGTTTGTAATTTTGTATTTGAGCAGCTGAATTCCTGAATCCAAATGTAGGATTTCACACTTATATCTGTCAAATTTCATCTTAGTTTTTACTCCCAGAATACCCCAGCTCTGGAAATCTTTCCAGATGCCAATTTTATCATCTGATGGATGGATTAGCTTTATGCAATCTGCAAATTTGATAAACATGTTATTAATGTATTTGTCCGGGTCATTCATAATAATATTGATCAAGACAAATACATAGTCAGAATCCTATAAAACTCCACTCAATCTAGGCTGACACAGATTCCATATATCCCTATTTCTTAGATCTATTTAACCAATTCTAATACATCTAACTATGATTACTCAACCCATGGCTCAATTTATTTCTTCCAGGGAGGAGGCAATTAGAACTTTATCAAATACCTTGCTGACATCTAGTCATATGACTTCAACAGAATTTTACTTATTTGTCATAGGCGCCATAGTACAGTTAACTTTAAAGTCAGGAGACTTCAGAGTTATGTTTTAGACATTTATTAGTAACAGAGCCCACAGAAAACAACAACCTCTCTGAGACTCATACATGAAGTCCCTTATAAGTCTTTAACTTTTATTACATCTATGGCAAACTACTATATAAGTATATATTCTCTCTTTCACACACACACACACGTACATATACATACAGAAAGATGTAGGACTTTACAATTATTCATCTAGAGCTGAAAGGAAACTTAAGAGGTCATGTAACCCAACCCTGGGAACCTAGGTAGTTCAAGGGATAGAGCATTGGGCCTAGACCTCAGATACTTACTTACATATGTGATTCTGGGCAAGCCATTTAAACCCTATTTGTCTCAGATTCCTCACCTGTAAAATGGGTTACAGAAGGAAATGGCAAATTATTACAATAGAAAATACCAAGAAAAGCCCAAATGGGGTCATAAAGAATCAGTTACAACTGAAAAATGACTAAACAACAATAATCCAAACCCCATCATTTTTCTGATGGGGAAACTGAGAAATTAGTTGAATCTTCTAAGATGGCATAAAGGTAGATTTGAACCCAAGTGTTCTAATTCCAGATCCAGTGTGACCTTTCACCAGTTAATTCAGAAATTGAGTTTTATGTACAAAATAATCCTAATTCCAGTAATATATATATTTTTCTTATAGCCAAATAAGAAAGGATAGAATTATCTTAAAAGATCGTGATAATTAATTTCCTAAACAGAAAAACCAAAAAAAAAAAAAAAAAAAAAAACTAGAAGGTTATAAAAGGAGGAGTAATCTATTGAGTCAAGAAAGAAATTGACTGAAATGTGCTTCCTTGCCAGGTTTTTTTTTTTTTTTTTTTTTTTTTTTTCTGGTACATTTATATTCTTTCTGTGGACAGAAATTCACCATGATATTATAGAAGATATGGGGAGATATATAAGTATTATGATAAATTACTGACTCTTATCACTATTATAGACATGCTGACTTTGAATACTATATTTTATTCTCAATTTTTAAAAATTATGATCAATTTTTGTCAACTATATTGACTATCTTTGAGTCAAGAACTTGACAGAATTATGCTAAATCAAGATAGTTTTGCAAGGTTTCTTTTCATCTGAATTCTACTTGTTGCATTCTCCTGTGCTCACTAACTTGGTTTAATTTCACATCAATTCTTTCTTAGTACATGGATTTCATTTCTTCCTAGTTATTCTACTTAGGATATCTTAAAATATAACCATCTTTCTAATTCTTTTCCTGATGCAAAATGAATAAAATGAGCATTGTTCTAAATAGAACAAAATTGATGTTGGTTCATTAGTAATAATAATAGCATTTTAAGATTTGCAAAGTACCTTAAATATTTAATGATTAATAAAAGATAATGATAATAGCTAACGTGTATATAGTGCTTACCAGGTAACAGGCACTATACTAAGCAATTCACAAGTTTTATCTCATTCGATCCTTGCAATTTATCTTGTGAAGTTAGTGCTATTAAAATACATATTTTACAGAATAGAAAACCAAGGTCAGAATTCTATTTTTTGGTAATACAGATCTTAAGTCTCAGAAGGAGCATTTGGATTTAGGTCTTCCTGGTTTTTAAATCCCGATTCTTAAGTCTATCTGTTATACTATCTAGTAATATGTAGATAGCATAACCAATGAAATATTAGAAATCTAGTCAATCATATAATGATGAGTTTGAGGTACAGAATGTAAACTTTTTAGAATTACATGCAAATTGGAAACTAAATGTATAAATCAAATTGAACTAACTGATAACTACTAAATACCAATACTCTACAAGACAGTATGGATACAGCAATGGAAGTGAAATAGTCTCTGTTCTCAAGAAGCTTATATTCTAAGAGGATGAAATGCACAAATATAATAAGTACATAAGAAGACTTGCAAAGTTAATAAAAATAACCTTGCAGTGAAAATCACTAATATCTAGGGAAAGGAGAAGGCAAGAAGAGGAAAGAAATTCTCCTCAAGGGCAAAAATTGGATTTCTTTTTACTTTTATACTTTTGGGGTCTATCAACGTGCCTTCTCCATAAGAGATAATTAATAAGTGCTTGTATAATTCAATAAAATAAAAATATTGACCTAGAAAAGCTCTGTGATGTCTCCCCAGCTCTAAAATTTGACAACTAAATACATACTGCCTCTTCTTGGTCCATTTATACCTGGAAGTTAGTACTACAATGTCTCTTAATAATCTTGGTAATAGAATCAAATAAAGATGGCTCATAAAAGACAGAAATGCATTGCTACCTATGGGCAAGGTCACCATCAATTTCAGAGACCAAAGTGAATGCTTCAAGCCTAATAATTTTTAAAATTACATTAGCATGATGGTTCTACACCAATATAACTAATTATTTACTTTCTTTTTAAGAGAGAGAATAAGCAATTGGCATAAGAACATTTTTCAATGGTCTATTCACTAAAATACCAACTATAAATATTCTGTCTAAAGAAAAATTTTTCAGCAGTTAAATTCAGAATGAATAACATGCTATATAATCTTTTTTTTCCCTTAGCCTCTGCGGTATAAACCCTTATCTATCAGAGAATTATTCCCACAAGTCTGAATAATTTAATTATTTATTGAAGCTCAACAGAGATCTTTTTATGAACAAAAACACCATCACAGGAATATTAGGTTAATGAGCAAGAAATCACTGTCAAGCTTTTAACTCTGAGTAATTGGAAAAAACAATAAAATTGCCAAAAGAAATAAAAAAAATTGCATTCCCATATGATGGTAAGATATAACTAAATCAAGGGGTAATTGGTAAGCCATCATGGGAAGGGGAAAGGGAAGGAAATCAAAAAGGCACTTGCCAGGTCTACTCAGGAAAGTAAGCAGATACACAAATTATAAAAACAAATCATGAAATCCAAATAATTATAGAATTCAAAAAAAATTTAAAAAAAGAAATGAGCCTGTTAAATCTGTTTTGTCTGTGTGTGTGTGATTTTTTTTTTTTTTTTTGGAGGAGGGGAAGAAAATGTTGAAGATAACTCTCTACTCTCACCAAGATAACTTTCTGTCTGTCTGCTTGCTGTTGCGGAAAGAAGACCAGAGATGAGAGCTCTCTTATCATATTCAGTTGGTTTGCATAATTGCTGGAAATAATCCTAGAAGTTAGAAGTAACAGTGAATTTTCAGTGGATTATAGATTCTAGAATTTTCATTCTTTTTTGTCTCTATCTATTTTGATCTCTTTTTTAAAAATTGAGACATGGTTGTGAGGTGTAATTAGCCTTCAAAGAAAGAAAAGAGGAAAGAAGTAAAGAAAGAAAAGAGGAAAAAAGCAAAGGAATGCAAAGATAAATGAAAGAAAAAAATAAACTAATCTTTGTTCTGCTTATATGAAACAAATGCTGCTTCATCCCACTCAAATTCTCAGCATTTATTTTAACCCAGGCATCTAGTCCAGAGATTTTTTGTATCACGAATCCATTTGGTAGACTGATGAAATATATGGACTCTACCTCAGGATGATATCTTTTAAATAATTGAAGAAAACCCTAAATTTCAATTAGACATTAATGAAAATAAAGTTGTATTTTACTCCATTCAAGTTCACAGACTTTCAAAATATATTCACAGCTCTGTGAATCCCGGGTTTGGAAGTATAGACAGAGCTACCTTAGGAAATCTATCATTTAATCAAAAAAGCATTTATTAATTATCTATTATATACCAGCCACTATGAGAAGCATTGAGGATAAGCATACAAAAGTGTAACTCAATGCGGCAGCTGGATGATACAGTGGATAGATCAAACCTAAGTTCAAATCCAGCCTTGGCCCTGGACAAGTCATTTAACCTAATTACCTTGCCAAAAGTGAGGCAACTCCTTTCCTCAAGTAGCTTGCATTCTAGTAGGAAATATAACATGTTCACAGATATATACATTTAGGATAAATATAAAATAAATATTCAGTGATCAGGGAGGGAAAATTAAAAACTGGGAATAAGAAATAATATATTGAAGGTCTCACTAGAGGTGACCATTTAATGAAATTTTTTCTAAGAGTTAAAAGATATAAAAAAGATACTAAAGAGATAAAAAGGAGCAGGATGCCAGGTGCATAGGACAATTCAAGCAAAAACAAGGAACCAAGAAATGGAATAGAATGGAATGTATGGCTCACAGCAAACATGCCATTTGAGTTAGAGCAAGAGTACATGGAAATCAAATGGGAAATCAATCCTAAAAGTGGGGATGGGGCAAAATTTTAAATGATTTTTAAGTGAGATTCTTAATCATAAGGACATTGGGAACCAATGATTCCAAGAGATTTGAGGAGATGGAATCAACACTATTTGGAAACTGACTAGATTTGGGAAGTTAAAGGGAATCAAAGATGACTCCCATGTGCAAAGCTGACTGACAAGAAATTTCTAGAATTTAGGAGAGAGGTGCAATTGAGGAAGAAGAGATAGATTTAGGAAAAAAGAAAAAAATTCTATTTTAGACTTTATTGTTTATTCTTTTTTTTTTACTCTGCAAAAAAAAAAATTGGTATCTCATACTTAAACTGTTGGTCTGTGTAGTTAATAGATAAGTAGCAAAAAACTTTAGGCCATAACATTCTTCCCTGAAAAACTGTTTTGAGATTATGCTATCATTTGTTCATATCTGTATAAAAGAAAAAAGGGTTATCATTATCTAGGATCATAGGAACATGGATTTGGAGCTAGAAAATTGGGATCTAAGAGGTCATCCAGTCAAACCTCTTTATTTTGTGAATGAGGAAACTGAGATCTAGAGTAAATACCTGGCCCAAAGTCACAGACATAATAAATGACAAAACTAACATTTAAACCCAATTCCTTTGATTCTAAAACCAGATCCCAAACCTGGGAATTACAGGACCCCGAGGCAAACCATATGTGTTCCTTGCATCTCAGATATTACTATTAACAGGTGAAATCTGGTTAAAAGGTACATCAAAGACCTTTTTAATGAGAGAAATAAGTCACAAGGTCAGTCTGAAGGATGTATTAGGAAGTGGGAAAAGCAGGCTCACACCCAGAATTAGGTAATTTAGGGTAGGCCCATAATACACAGAATAGCCTTGGGTCTTTTCTAGCACCAAACAGGGGAGGCAGCTCCTTGCCTGGCTCTGGGAGGGATTAAATCTTAAATAGTTCTAGTTTCAGAATATCAGTAAAGCCAAATTATCTAATCTCCTATTTAGTATTCCTTTACAAATAGCTGTAGATGTAAAGACATACAAAGAGCAAATATGTAGATAGATATACATACATGGGACATTCTTTGCCTCAAGTTCTATCTAGGCTTAATCACAGTCAAACTGAGACTTGTTAAAGACCTTAGCTTAAAAAGATCAAGATCCCATTGCACCCAGAGCCATCTTCAATCATCCTGATCTATATCTGATTGCTGGACCCAAATGGCTCTGGAGGGGAAAGTGAGGCAGGTGATCTTGCACAGCCCTCCCTCACTTAAATCCAACTTACCCACATGTCATAGTATCACCTTCCTGATGTCATCTTCCTCTTCAAAAATGGACATATACATGATAATTACTCTTCCTATTTATATAATTTATATGGTGAATGCAAAATGGAGAATGCAACTACCAACGTCCTTGAATATTTAGGTATATAAATCCAAGGTTACACAGCTAATAAAGGTTTGAGGCAGGGTTTGAACACAGGAAAATGAGTTCTTCCTGGCTGTAAGCCCAGTGCTCTATCCACTATACCTAACTACCCCAACAATGCTATTATTACATAGTAGGAAAAAGAAAAGTGATATAGTTAACAACGTTGACAGAGAAGTATATTTTTCTACTTTTCTAAACTGGACAATATATGCATTTAGCAGTAAATAGTCAAATCCTACATATTTAACAACAGTTATCCTTACATATAAATGAAGGGTTAAAATCATCACAGAGAAAACAATTTATCAAAAACACACATACAGACACATACACACACACACACACACACACACACACACACACACACACACACAAAAGCTGTTTTACCATTTAGTACAAGTCATCTTTTATTATTCGGTATATTAAGCTTCAGAGGTTGAGAGGTTTATTTTTTTCCTCAGAGATTTCAAGTGTAAATCATAGTCTGACTTGTAATGATGCATTTTACTAAGGACATAATAATAAATTACTCAAGGATACCTAAATGCTAATGTGCTTCACATCCACATAGAAAATTGATTTAAGCTCTGGTAGTCACATTCATACTTAAAGTAAAATCTGCTTCTTTCAATTAAGGGTCATATAGTTCAACTTATTCTTCTTACAAAAGAGGAAACTGAGACCTAAGAAGCTTAAGCAACTTTTGCTCAAATCTCATGGGCTAAAAGTACCAAGAACATGACTGGAATCCAAGACCTCTGACTCTGGAATCTTCCCACCATAGCACACTGCAACTTAATAATGGAAGCAATACATAAATACCAAAACCTCACTTGCCCTCCTTTGGAAAATCAGAAGAAGCTAAGACATGCTGGGGAGAAAGGGCATCTGATAGGAAAGAATTATAATGAAGTTCTCTCTTACAAATATGTTCAGAGAATCCTGATTATTATAAATTATGTTCATAATATTTATTTAGTAATAGTACATAAATAAAATTTATGTAAATTATAAACTCTTCAAGGATAGGACCTATCACTGTTATTTATTTTGTATTTCTTCCAACAGCTCCTATTAGTGATTTGCATATAGTATACACATCATAGAGTAAATGTTAACTGCCTTAAGATATGAAATTAATCTTTAAATTAATAGCATTAAAAATTTTAATGGCTAGATTCTACAGACATGACAGAACATTCCTAGGGAAGAAAAAACCAACCCTAGATCACCCACTCAGATAGTCCTGCTTTCTCCACTCCTGCTCTTGGGCTATATAAAAAGGCAGGGAAAGAAAAATAGAGAAAAACTGTAGATCTAAGTTGCCCAATTCCTATATAGCCTATGTGGTAATTCATTATTCTTTATTTATTCACTTCTAACTTCATCTCTGACACACCCACAATGGTTTCTTACACACACACACACACACACACACACACACACAAAACCTTCTTATCTCCATAAACTTCCAATTCTCCCCTTAGTACTACATCCTCAGCAAAGAATCCAGTCTCTTCCTGTGCTAATTTCAAGACTAAACAGACTCACTTTGGGATGACTGCAATGAATCATGTGAGTAAGCGCTCATTTGGGTCCCACTCACACCTAATAAAGTCAGTCTTCCCTTCTGCATTCAGGCACCATGCCCAACCTTCAACTCCTAACATGATTGCTAATTCCTTACAGAATCTCTACTTCTTCCTAAGCTTATTCCTTTTCATCTTCAAATATGCTTCTGATGTCCTCTTCTTAAAAATACATCTTTGGCTAAATCTACCATGGCCTTCCCTAGACTTCTTGGTAGGCAACACTCTTAGAACCTGTAGTCTACAGCTGCTGCTCAACTGTATTATCTCAGCCACTCAACTTCTTATATTTTAGAGCTAACGCATAAATAATCTCTGCAGACCCCACCCCTAGCTCTACTGAACTGACTTTCTTCAAGACTATCAATAGCATGTTTCCTGAATAAATTAATGACCTCTTCTTTGTCATCCTAATTAACCAAAATAATTGGTAACAATTCACTCCTCCTTCAAAAGTTCTTATTTTCAATTCCACAGCATGTTATATGTCCTTAATGCAGTAGATAGAATGCTGGACTTGAAATAAGGAAGATTTGTCTTCTAAGTTCAAATCTGGCCTCAAACACATATTAATTATATGATCTTAGGCAAGTTGCTTAACAATTTTGCCTCAGTTTCCTCCTCTGTAAAAGGAACTAAAGAAGGAAATGGCAAACCACTCCAGTATCTATGATAAAAAACAAACAAACAAACCCCAAAACGGGGTCATGAAGAGCCAAATACAATTGAAATAATTGAATAACAACTATGTTCTTGTTATTCTTGTGCCCATGGTCATATTCTCAATCTCCTTTGCAAGTTTCACAAAAGAAAATGGTTCAAAAGGAATGAGAATTATTAAAATGACAAAATAATTTTGACAAAATAATCAGGAGATTATGAAGGATGAAATGAAAGGATTTTGTATTAAGAACAATGTAACTATACAAGGAGCTCTCTGATTAGTTTCATATATAAAAAAGATGTGTATAAAAAGTGATAATAGGAACTCATGACTAAAATAAAATACAAAAGAGTGACATGGAACCATGAGATCAATGTCAAGAAGGCTAAAGCTTACAATGCCTATGATAAAGAAAAATATGTGAGCATCTAATGAGTTGTGTTGTGTTTTGTTGTGCTTTTTTTTCTAGTTTTTTTCTTTTTTAAAAAAAATTTGATTTAATTTAATTTTTAAGCCCATAACTTTTTTTATTTTTTCATAATTAATAACTTTTTATTGACAGAATCCATGCCTGAGAAATTTTTTAACCACATTATTAATCCCTTGCACTCACTTCTGTTCCAACTTTTCCCCTCCTTCCTTCCCCTCACCCCTCTCCCCCAGATAGCAAGCAGTCCTATACATGTTAAATATGTCACAGTATATCCTAGATACAATATACGTGTGCAGAACTGAACTTTTTTAAATTTTTTCAAAGAAAGAAGGATAAGCTCATCCTTAGCTATATAGCAGCACTAATTTTTAACCTAGGCACAATGTTCCTCTCACTTCACATTCCATTTTCCCTATGAAGATCTCACTGAATAATCTAGTTCTCTATATTTCTCTTATCCTAGTCAGTAAATACAGTATAGCTGAAAATTTAATTAATCTGTTTTCTGTGTTATTTTGTCTCACTGATTACAAATTAAGCCTCTCAAAGGACCTATACTAATTGCTTTTTTCTACCTCCTATACTGCCTTAAAAAAAAAAAAAGTATAAGGCATACATTGGGTACTTAATAAATATTTGTTTGTTACTAACTACATGTTCTATAAAACTGGAGGGAAATTAACCATGCCAGCAGTCTAGCAGAAAAAAAAAAAATCAGTAAAGCTTTTCCATATGCTATGAAATTTGAAAATCAGAAATACATTTATTTCATTTGACAGATAAGTATTCTGCCAATCCTTGAAATGCTTTAAATTCAATACACAACAATTTCTTTTTCCTCATGAAATTTTCCTATAGAGTTATTGGATAGCCAGTCTCCAAGGGCTACTTTATTATTCAAAAAAATCTCAAAAATAAGTAAAATTTTACCTCTCACACAGATATGCTCACTCTCTTCTTTTCTCTCAATTCAGTGACCAATATTTATTGAACATGTGGAAAAGAAACAAAATTTAGATAAAGAATGGTGAAATGGGAAATCTGGCCTCATAGGAATCAGATAATTAGAGTTCAAATCTCAGCTTTGCCATTTACCTGGGTGATCCTGAACATGCTACTTTACTTTAAAATGCAGTTTTTCATATTTCTAAAAATGGGGAAGTTGGATGAGAACATTTTCTAAGGCTGTTTCCATATCCAAATCTATGATCCCAAAATTCTATTATAAATTATACTACAGAGTTACACATGATTTAAAAAAAAAAAAATTGTAGGGTACTTTGTGCGTTCTAAAGCAGATATGTTTATTATCAACTAGACCAGTTGGGGAAGAGTGCAAGGGGAAGAGACAATGAAATAGAAATAAATGTTTTAAAAATAATAAAACTTAATACTGGTGAAGAGGGATTGGAGACATTTATGACCTAAGCACAAAACAGACAATATGGGGCACTGATAGAGAAAATACTCCACTACAAAGATTAGTTGCTTCAGGAAACAACAAAATGGTAGCATTTTCAAAACAGAGGAAAAAGTCAAATATAAAAAACACAAGTGGCAAAGAAGTACACATTTATATTGACCTACTTTTATGTGCTATACACATCCCCTCCTAAAAACTTTCTGGGAAGGCAGGAATCTAACACCAACCCAAAATTTGGAGGAGAATAAGGGGAATGATTGATGAGGTTCAAGCCAGTATGACCAAAATCAATACATTGACAGTTTTGCAGACAGTGATGTTTGAAAATTAGCTGAAAATGAAATTGTTGGGGTTTGGCTTAAGGAACGGCCGAAGGTTTAAATTTGCTCTTATTCATCCAATCCACTTTACCAGCCAACTTCCTCTTGGCTTAACACAGTCTTATCTTACTCTGAAAGATTCATTCCCACAAACTATTTAAATATTTTACATGCTATAAAAAGTCTCTCTATCTTAAGGTAAAAAAGCAGTCATCAATAGCTAATAAATTAATAAAGGAGAGTACAGTACAATGAATAGCTTACTGATTTTGAAATCACTGGACCTGTCTTTGTTGCTTATCATCTGGGCAATCTTGGGCATCTCACTTAAACTTTCTAGATTTCAGTTCCATGCCTGCACGATAAGCAGGTTAGACTAGATCAATCAATCAATAAGCAATTATTAAGAAGGCACCAAGTTCTGAGGATACTAAGACAGAAGTAAAATAGTCTTTGCTCTCAATAACCTTATATTTTAGTAGTTCTTACAGAATATATAGGTAGTTGGAATTTGGCCAGAGTATACTCTATGAAGTGGAAATTGGGAGGGGCCTGCACAAACTATACCCAGAGTTAGCCCATGAAGAATATGCAGAATTCCTATTGTATTTTCAACACTGAACTAACTCACTTTGGCATGACTGCAAAACTCAAGAGGTCCCGTGGTCGTTCTTCCAGCAGTAAAAAGACAAAACTCCATTTCAATTATAAAGAAGAAACATATTCCACTTCTTCCTTTCCTTCATTCCACAGAACATGTAGCCAAAAGTTTTCCCTCTATACAATTTCCATGCAGAGTGAGAAAATGGCCACATATCTACCCTGGCAAAATGGTGGCTGTAAATTCATGGCAAATAAAACACATGTATTGACCTAGGCAATCCAGAGACCTTGGGCCCCAACTGCATTTCCTGTTTGGCTTTCCTTTCCCAAGTATAATTGACAGAACAGCAATGTCAAAATGGATTTGTCCAGTCTCAGAGAAAAACTTGTGAATTGGGTAGGTACAGAGCTCCTAGGTCACTCAGTTGTTGTCCAATGACAGAAAAATAGGTGTTCTACAACTGTAACTAATCTGAATTGTATTTTCAGTAGTTTTCTTTATTTGCAGTGATATTACACATGAGCTAAACATAAGTTATAAGTGATTTTCTCCAGATCTGAGGTGGTAGTGCAAGAGAGCCAGAATTCAAGAAAAGAAACCTAAATGATCTCTTGAATCCAGGCTCTCCAAGATTGAACTCATCCATATCTGGGAAGTCCAGGGTGAGATGAGATCCTTAGAGAAAAGGAGAGGGTAAATACAATAGTCCAACTAGATCCCAAAATGGTTGCCTATTGTTAGATATATAAAATAATTTCAAGGTGGTTTGGGGAAGGAGGATATCTGGGGTGACTAAGGTAGCTCTTGAATTGAATCTTGAAGAAACCCAGGAATTTGAAAAAGAAGAGGAAGTACATTTTGACCATAAGGTACAGCCAATACAAAGACATAGAGAGAGAAGATGGAATATTATGGGGTATTAGCAGGAAGCAGGCCAGCAAGCCTGTACTAAGACTATTTGAAGAGGAATTTTTAAAAAGTAGAAAAAGAACAGGTCTTTAAAACTTTAAATGAAAAAAAGTGTCTACTTGAGACAAATGATAATTGGAAGCCATTAGAGTTGGGAATTGAGAGAAAAGGTGATAAAGATCTGTGTTTAAAACATCTTTTAGTTCTAAATTTATCATTCTACATACTTTTTCCCAAGATGTTAGCCAAAAAAAACAAACAAACAAAACACACACACATGCAAACAAAAATAAATGATTATTATTAGATTTACTTTTTTCCTATTGCTAGTTGTTTTTCAAAATGAAGGATGAGTCATATCCAAGACTTACAATTTTAAATCTCAAATTTTTCCAGTTGATATTGTGCCCAGGGACAGAGGCTACGTTCACTATACTTACGTATAAATATTATCTAATGTTAAGTGACCACAAGGGATCAAGATTCATATTTAAAAGTTTACTTTCTTTACCCAAGAGTGATTTTTATCATTCCAGGACAGAAAAAAAAAAAAGAGGGGAAATATTCAGGCTCCCTCCAAACCAGTATTTGTGCATCGTCAAAAAGATTAAATACTGCAGCCATGTGTAGTTTTAAAAAGAAAAAAAATTAGGTTCTCTCATTTCTGATCATTTTTTCTTTCTAATTTTGTGACACTGCACTCACTACTATACTGAAAAGAATTAAATCCACTGGGACAAAGGTTGGCATTGGGCATGCTACTCCCAAGAAGTTAGTTAAGAATTATTGAAGCATATGATATCACACCCACCTGATTGAGTGAAATTTTCCATTTTTTTAAAAACAGGCAGTGCCTCCAAAAGCCTTATGCAAGTTCCTTTAAGTCAAACATTTCTATACTGACTCAAAATTCTTTCATGATGTGTGAAATCCCCTTTAGGAATGTAGCAAAGTACAGAGCAAAGAGTAACATACTTGGATTACCTGAATTTAAATCCCACCTATGAGACTTATTAGTTGTGTTATCATGTGCAAGTCACTTAACTTGTGAACCTCTAATTTCCTCATCTATAAAATGGAGGGAAATAAATCCCAGCAGAACTTACCTTATAGGAAAGAATATGTGAAGATTTTCATCAATTATTAGGATATTATACAAAATACCAGCTATTTTTATTCTATTCATACACATGAATATGTATCTACACATACATATATGTGCATATGCCTTACTCATACTGTGCACTTTCATAGATATGTATATGCATGCATGTGTGCATTTTTATACATAGACTTGTATGTGTAGTTAGACATATAAATTTATTCTGCCAAAAAACAGCACCAAAATCACTTTAAGTACAGGGGTAAGAAATAGGAAATTTGCTTGCTGTGTTCAGGTAAAAACAAAAATATATTTGGAAATTCATTAATTATGCCAATTTTTTATTTTCAGGTCAAGGTATTTCCTTCCCCAGTATATTTGCACAATTTGCATTAGGAGGTAACATGATGGAG
Source organism: Antechinus flavipes (assembly GCF_016432865.1). NCBI lineage: Eukaryota > Metazoa > Chordata > Mammalia > Dasyuromorphia > Dasyuridae > Antechinus > Antechinus flavipes. The sequence continues at coordinate 250,127,232 of NC_067402.1, read as the reverse complement.
CCAATCAAAATCAACTTCCAAATCCACAAGGCCTATTAATTTCTTTCCTCTGACAGGTATTGGCTTGTACCAGAAACAACTTTCTCAGATTTTAAGTTTTCAAGTAAATACTGATTTGCTTTGGCAGAAAGTGAAAAACTTTTAGAAAGGTCAGAAAATTCACTACAAAACTCTTCAATTACTTTTGTTCCAAATATAATGTGAGAATATATATAGTATATATTCCAAACATAATGCATATACCACATATGTATATGTGCATACATATACCACAAATATAATGAAGGATTTTATATATAATATGTATTTGAAATATAATATTACATAAATACATATACACAAATATATAAAATATATGTTGCACATTCTATTCAATATAATATGTAAATATAATATAAAAGCATGTATGACAGATGTTTTTGGCAAATATATGATACATATAAACACCTTAAATTGTACTTGGAACGAAAACATTTGAAGGGTATTATGCTTGAATTACACAATGCAAAGATAACTTTCAAAATGCCAAGGAGATGAATTTTTTCTGTATTTTAAAAATAAACAACCATCAACCTTTCCCTTTAATGTTTAAAGTTTCCAGGGCATATTTCCAAAACCTTTATTTTTCCAGTGTAGATATATTATAGAAATGTCATTTTTATGTGACAACCTGAGAAGGAAGGATTGGAAAGATGAAGATTTTGCTCCAATCCCTATAGTGCTTCTTATAACCTTACAGGAAATTGGATCTGTTTGTTCAAGATAGGCCAAAGGCAGGAATGGATGGTCTCTTCCTTTGAGCTGACAAACATGTTAGGACTCTTCTAGTCTAAGACAAACATTTCCCTGGACTCTGTCATTTCTCTCTACTATCTACTTCTCCCTTCCCTTTCCTTATCAAACTTCTAGAAAAAAAAAAAAAAGTGCTGCATCTATTACCTCACTAATCACATATTTTTTTTATTCCTTAAAATCTCTTAAAGTCCCTATGGTTCTCTCCAAAGTTACTAATTTCTTCCTGTCACCTTTTTCATTCTCTCTTACTCTATTGTGACCTCTCTTCTCCATCAGACCCTGACAACTATCCCTTTCATGCTACCTTTTTCCTCCCTTGGATTTTATGACATCATACTCATGTGATTCTCTTCCTCCTTCTCTGACTAATCCTGTTTCTCCTCTAACTGGTTTCTCAAGATGCTCCTGGTCAATACATGATGTATCACCTGAAGTTCTAATTTTAGCCTTCTTTTCATCTGTCCCTATAATCTGTTTGTGATTTTGTCTAGTATCCTGGTTTCAATGATTACTTTTCAATTCTACTTCTTTACTATCTGCCTAGAACTTCAGTTCTATATTTCCCATAATTAAGTATGTATGTATGTATGTGTTTATATATATATATATATACACATACACACACACACACACATACAGTTTTGTCCTGCTAGCACCTCAAATTCAACATGTCTGAAAGTGAGCTCATCATCTGACCTACCATTTCCCCTATAATTCCTCTGTTTCTGCTGAATGCAGCACCATTTTCATTGTCACCCAGATTCATAAACAGAAATTAATCTTTACTCTGTCATTATTATTATCAATCTCTCACTTATATAGTACTTTAAGATTTGCAAAGCTCTTTACATAATCATCTGATCACCATAACCCTATGAGGTAAGTGCTATTATTAATCCAAATTTTTGCTGTTTAGACATTTTTTCAGTCAGCTCCTTTAGGGGTTTCCTCAGTAAAGATTAAGGAGTGGCTAGCCATTTCCTTCTCTAGGGCATTTTACAGGAAAAAAAAAAAAAAAAAACTAAGGTAAACAAGGTTAAATAACTTTTCAGGGTCATACAGCTAATCTGAGGCCATATTTAAACTCAGGAAGATTAGGCTTTCTAACTTCAGGTCCATTACTCTCTCCACTGTACCACCTACCTGCTCCAATTAAACTCGATTAACCCATTTTACAAAACAGGAAACAAACATAAAAAAGGATATGTCTAAAATCATACAGCTAGACAGTGTCTAAGATGGTATCCATACCAGAACTTCCTAACTTCAAGGTCTTCACTCTATCTCTTTCCTAACCATTCCCATAACCTTGCAAATGTTATCATTACTGTGTTTCCAATATCTCCTACAATTACCTCTTCTTTCCTATTTTTTATTGAGGCTATCTTTAACTAAGCCTTGGTCTCTTTTTGCCTACGTGACTCCAATCTTCCAATTGGATTTTCAGCCTATATGTCTAGTCCCTCTCTAATAAATCCTTTATCCTGTTGCTACTTGAGCAGTTTTCCCAATGGATCATTCTAATCATGGCATTTCTTAAAAATCTTTACTCCTCAACATTTATCAAATAAAGAATTAACTACCAATCCTGGCACTGAGACCATTTGAAACTGGTTCCACCTATTTCTGGATTTATACACAACCCTCTTTTAAAATATATCTACATGAACTGATACTTAGCAAAACAAGAAGCAGGAATATACTGTACACAATAACAGCAAGAATACGTGATGATCATCTATGAAAGACTGGGTGGTTCTCAGAGGTTCAGTGATCCAAAGCAATCCCAACAGACTTTGGGCAGAAAATGCCATCTGCACCCAGAAAAAAAGAACTAAGGAGCCTGAATGTAAATCAACACATGCTATGTTCACTTCTTTTTTCTGTCTATCCCATGGTTTTTCCCTTTTGCTCTGATTTTTCTCTGCCAACATGATTCATAAAGCAATGTATATTAAATATGAATAAACTTACTACAATAAAAGAGGTGTAAAAGAGAGATTCATAAAGCAACATTCATCAAAAAATAAAAAATAATAAAATTTTGAAAATAAATAAATATTTTATATCAGCCAATTGAGATTATTCTCCATTCTCATCTTGTCTCTTCTGTCCATGTCATTGCCCTTCAGGCCTAGAAAAGAATCTTTTCATCTCAGACTACTGAAGTCTCTTTTTTCAAGGCTCAATTCAAGTGATGTTTCCTCTATAACATCTTCACTGATTACTCCACATGAAAATCATTTCCCCATTCCCAAATTTTTCAAGGCATTCAAGAAGAATCTCTTCTTTGCAACTTAATCCAGTCTAAGTTGCTTCATAAATATTCGTAAAAAAAATTCCCCTCTCCTCCTCCCCTAAACAAATACATACCAAATAGGATTATAAATTCCATGACAGTGAAATGTGCATTACATTTATTTCTGTGTCCCTAGCAGCTAGCATGATGCCTTACCCCCAATGAACATTTAATAAATGTTTGCTATTAATGTTCCTTCATTAAATTATACCTTTAACATCAAAATGTCAGTGAAAACATTAGACAAAGATGTCCCACAGTCTTCATTTATTGCTGGAAATATTTTATACAATCTTTCCAGATGGGAATGGTAAATAATCTTAGTAGGCAGTGATATAACATATTTATATAATCTTTGCTAATTTAATGGGGTTTTTTTTTTCCCTAAGAGCTATAGATACTTAATTTTCAGAGGTTTTCCTCCTAATAGTTTGCTACTGACAAAGGAAAGAAAGTGAATTCAATTGAAAATAAGAGAAATTGAAGGGAAAAGGTTTTTAATAAAATAATTATGACTGAAATAATTTATATTTTTATGTTGTAGAAATATAATTTACATATTTATATAGTATATAGAACTATATTTATATATATTTTGTATAAATTAACTCAATTGATTCTCACAACAACCCTAGGAAATAGATGCAATTATTATATCCAGTTTTATGACAAAGAAACTGAATTTGAAGAACATCTATCTCCTCCTGGATAAAAGCTCATCTCCTGAAATCTCATCATCATAGATATTGATTCATCTTTGATATTCAACCTTTCCTCAGGACCCTCAATCATCTCTCCTTTTTGATTGGAAGGCTGAGCAATAAACTTGTCCCAGAACTTCGCTTAACAGAGGGTTCAGAATTTTTCAGGTAACTCCATTTCCCATTAGCTGCTACGCTTGAATCTGATTACACAAATATTACATCCCTGAATCAAGTACCTTCTGGAGCATTCTCCACTTTAGTTTTCTTTTTTTGTATTATGTTCCTTCATTATATTGAAAGTTCACTGAAGGCAAATATTGGCTTTCTTTTTCTTATTTGCATCCCTAGCATTTAGCACAGTGTCTGGCACAGAGCAGACATTTAATAAATGTTTAACAATTGGATAATGGGTCAAGTTACTTGCCCAAGTTATGCAGCTAGTAAGTACCTGAGATGAGAAATTTAGCCCTCTATCCATTTAACTCTTTGGGTTTTTAGGTCTTGTCGGACCCACTAAATATATAAAACAAATATTTTAAATTTTCATTAAAGAAACAAAGCTTTGTTAATAATCCATTTCCCAGCAATGATAGCATATTCACTAACTCAAAAATATGCTCATTTATAAATACAGAACTTATACCTAATACTTCAAAAAGTCTGTAATAAGTATGAGTACTTCGGTTTTCCTAACAAAAGTCATTCTTGACCACACAATTCAGAATGTAGAAAGCATTCCTGATGAGGTAAAGTGGCAAAAAAGAAAACAAACAAGCAAACAAACAAAAAAGAATAGTTATAGAACCAAAAATTTGGAATTGAAAAGGACTGCAGAGGTCATTTTGTTCAATCCTATCATTTTTCATATAGGAAAATCGAAGCCTAGAAAAGTTGAAAAATGCCTTGCCCAAAGTCACAGGGAGCAAAGGTAGGGCTGGGATTTGAATCAAGATCCTCAGTCTCCAAATCCAACATCCTTCACAATTCCACACCATCTCCCAAACTGGCCAACTTTTTAATAATTTCTCAGAATGAATTTAATTGCTTTTAGAAAAATAGATATCGAACCCAACACTAAGACAGTCTGATATAAGACCTACCCAAATTTGCAACATACTCTCTTCAACAATTCTGGGTCACCTTCAAAATAGAACATGGAAAGAAAACTTTAAAATCTAGTCTCCTTCATGGAATTCTGTTTTCTTTTATGAGACATATGGTTGAAAAGAACTTCACAAGTCACTTAGTCCAACTTCTCATTTTACACCTGAGGAAACTGAGGCTCAAAAAGGTTAAATGACTAACTCAAGTCCTCTAGCACTTATATTCTTTTTGCTGTACCACACATTGCCTTCATTCTTTGGAATAGCTTGTCCCTGAGTTGTATCTACACCATGCTTTGCTTATACTTCTTTCTTACATGCATTACCTTGTAATACAGTTATCTGTGTCTATTTCATATTTTCCTAGTAGGCTAAAAGCCCTAGCCAAGGAAGGATGGTATCTTTTCTAAACACAATAATTCCCCCAATCCCTGGCCTAGTGCTTTGTCACATTAGAGATCTCTACAAATATTCCAGCAAATGAATATATAATTTTTTTCAAAATAGTGTATAATTTGAAATAGCTGCTATTCCCTAGCGAGCAAGATATCATACTTTTCTTTAATAAAAAATGATTAATCCAACATAGATTAATTCTAAGTCTATTCGTTCCAGTTCTCTGCATTTCAAATTAGTAAAATTTGACTGTACTGGGTACTTAAAAGTATAGTTAAGTATTCAAAATATTTTATAAGTCAAATGCAGAGGAATTAATGCTTCAATTAAGTCAACAGGGAAAATATAGCTCCTCTAGCTTTTCAATTAATGAATAATCACAAGATAGCAGTCAATTAAATTTACAGCCCATAGAGAACTAAATATGTATTTCTATATGCCTTATTTTCTGGGATTCAAGTTGTTTCCAAAAATATTTATTCCCATATCTTAAGAGTTGAAGAGATAGATAAGTGACATGAAGAATCCTCAAATCATTTGTTCACTGTGGGTCTACCTTCAGCTTTTCTTTCCCAGACTAATGAGTTACTAGAGAAAGTCACCCAACTGGACATAATAATTCCCCTACATATTAATGCCATTTCATTTCTAATAGATCTTTACTGCAACTACACAATTCTCTTATTCACCTCTCATAGCATTATCATTTATATTACCCACAACAATTATTATCTATCTTTTGGCCTCTTTTAAAAATCCCAATCTACCTCAACTCATCTCAACTGTTCCCCCTCAAATAAAACTCAATATCTATTTGCACACTCAACTTTTTCCAAACTTTCAAACTTTTCTGTATCTTTACCCAGCTCCTTTTTCCTGCTGTTTCATAAGAAGACACAATCTTCTCTCTTCTCTAAGACCAATTTGTCCACCTATGCCACTGTCTCAGCAATTGTCTATTTTTTCACCCATGAGATCTTTCTTCTGTTTTCTGTCTCCCCCATCACTGACTGACTACATATCTATGTACATGTTGACATTCAGCTTTCCTTTATTCTAATCCTATTACTCACCTCAAGCTACTAGTTGATATTTCTCCTTCCTTTCTCTGCCAAACTTTTAGCAATAAGTCTATAATGAAGGACAACTTTCTTACAAGCTGTGCAATCCTGGGTAGGTCACTCAACCCTGACTTCCTTAAAGAGGAAAAAAAAAAGCCTATAATCATAACTTTAAAAGAAATCAACATTCTTCTTATCAACTAGGTTTGAAACCTATCCATTTAAAATTTCTTTTTAAGCCTTGTGAGATTTGTTTTTTTATATTATAACTTCCAGATGTATCCCTTTTTATCCCCCTCCCAGAAGTGGAGTAGGTGAGAGAGAGACATTGAGAATGAGAGAGACAGAGAGAGAAAGACAGAGAGATAGAGACACAGAGAGAAATAGAGAGACAGAGAGAATACAAACCTAATCAATTCCTCAACCAAATTTGAAAGCCATATATATTACTGCACATCCATAGCCCCTTACCTCTATAGATAAAGGACTAATTTTTTCCACATTTGGTCATATTTACATTTTCCTCTATGAATCATGAATCATCTTTGATTCTTCTTCTTCCTTGTCCTCTACATCCAATCCTTTTGATTCACTTCAATATCTCTTATCTCCATACTTTCTAAATTTCCCCCTACCGTCACTTTAGCTTAGTATTTACTATCTCAATAGCCTTATAACAAATCTTCTTCCTCACCTCTAGTCTTTTCCCCCTGCCCCAATCTATCCTTCATGCTAATACTGTTAAGGAATATTCACTCTTCCATATGAATGATAAGAATAGAGTCAAGAAAAGTCTTAGGAACACGTGGTTAAGTATACACACAGATAAGGTCTTGGGCAAGCCTGGGGATCCTAAGATTCTCCCCCTTGCCCATATCTGAAATCAGACCAACAAATCCTTGACTTAAGAAAATAACTCTTCTCCAAGTACATACACATAGGAGAACAACTTGTCATGAGACTTGAACTAACAGCTTAGGGCTTCAGAGATACATAGAATACTCACATAACTATTAAGTTAGGAATAGAAATTCACAAAAGATTTAGGTTAAAGGGAATTGCCTAAAAGCCTATACATTAAGAGCAACCCCAGTATAAAGGACCCTTTTCCCCAGCAAACTGAAGGAAATAGCCTATCTTCATCCACAGAGCACCAACAAAAGAGCTGCCTTTTATACTGACCTTTCTACCCTGACTAGTAATTGGTTGCCTAGCAGAGAAGTCTGGAATCAAAGCAACAATAGTGATGATGCTTCTTGAAAGTACCTCTTTCCTTAAGAGTCCATTTCTAGCTCTGGTAACTATTTTATGGAAGTATTATCTATGAAAGTTGACAGATAAATCTTCCCAAGGCTTCTGTCTCAAAAGAAGATAATGATTGCCTTTTGCTTATTGAATAAAGCTCCAATTCCTTAGCAGTAACTTACTAGCCAAATTCTGTCTATTCATTTTGCATTCTCATTTAGCTTTTAGCCCATTCTGGGCCCAGAAATGACTTGTGGCTTCCCATATTTCTGCTGATGCTATACCTTCTTTCCCAAGCTCTAGCTATCAAAATACTATTCACCTTTCAAAATATACCTCAAATTTCACCCACTCCTTGAAGTTTATCTGATACCCTAAACCACAAATAATATAGAAATATCCTTTTCCCCATAACTAAGTCCTTTTGCTTTTCTACTTCCATCTCACCTTTTCATCTCCTCCATTCCTTTACTTGATTTAAAATCTAACTGGTATAGCAATAATTTATGAATGTGTAAAGACTTTCTTTTATATAAAATCTTTGTGGATGCTGCTATTGCATGTAGTCTGAAATAAGATAAAAGATTTAGAACTAGGCTGGACCTTACATCATCTAGTCCAACACCTTATTTTGAATGAAGAAGAAATGGAAAGCCTGAATAGTTAGATATATATAATAAAGTTCATAAAATGCAGAGCTAGAATTTGAACCTAAATATATTTTCAGATATCATTGATGGACATTCAGATGTTTTAAATATATAAGTATCAAACTACTTTTATTTTTATATGAAACCTACATATAAATATCCATCAATGATATTGAAAAATGTACATATACATATATATGCATATATATATATATGTATTATGCACATTTATATACATAATCTTTATCTTTTCCCCAATTACATGTTAAAACATTTTTTAAGTTTTGAGTTTCAAATTCTCCCTCTCTTCCCCCCGTCCCTGAGACACTGAGCAATCAGATATAATAAAACATTTTCATATTACTCATTTTGCATGATTCAAGAATGAAGGAAAGAAAGTAGAAGATAGCATGCTTCAGACTGCATTCAAACAATATGCTTCACCACTAATTCTTTGGGATTTTCCCTGATCACTGATTGCTGAGAATAGCCAAGTCATTCATCAAACAACATCGATGTTACTGTGTACAACATTGTCCTGTTTCTATTCACTTCACTTTGCATCAGTTCTTGCAAGTCTTCCTAGAATATTTTTTTTAATCCAAATTTAAGTGGGATTTTTTCAATAAAGTATTTAAGTATTCAATAAATGTTTATAACAAAATTCTACAAGATTAAATTTTAAGTTGTCCTACATATGCATTTATTTTTAAACTTTAATGTGGAAAAAAAACAGAACCAAGAAATCAGAAAAAAAATTACATATTTTTTCAAGAAAGTTGCCTACAGCTCCAACTTCCTAGAAGTGATCTGGATAGTGAACAAAGTTCTAAATAAACAGTCTTGCTTCTATAGTCATCCATATTCATAGGCCTATAGTTATAATTTTAAAGTACACTGATTATCTGAAAGCAATGGTTTAAAGGTCTTACAAACTCCCTCTAGTATGTTTAGCTATTCTAAACTGGTCAAATTCATTTACAATAACTACATGGTGAGGACAGCCTGCATATGTAAAGCTGAGATAGAGAAACAGTCTTCCTTTTTGTTTCTTTCATTCTTGAGAGATCCTCTGAATCTGTCTACATGGACATTAGACAATGAATAGGATAAAGTATGATTAGAGCCACAATCTAGGAAAAATAGTCATTATTCAGTCCAATATTCCGACTAGGAATTCGTTCTCTCCACAGCAAACAAAAGGCCCAAAGACATATGTTAGATTCACTCCACTGGTCCTTATTCGTATAATGGTTTAATGATCATTCCAATCATTTAATGATTTGATTTCATTCCATTTCTTCCCTACTTAAGTTGAAATCATCATAATGGTGTGATATATCACTCACATCTCTCCCTAAAAAAAAAGACTACCAATTGGGACTAGCTTTACTAGATTTATGATATTCTGGGTCTAGAGAAGTTCTAGGTAAGGAAACTCCTTCCACCAGTACAAATTGATACCTTCACAAATATATAAGTCCTAGAGAAGTAGTTCTTATCCTTATGCCACATACTTCTTTTTCACTTTAGTGAACCTTATCAAAGTAATGTTTTTAAGTGTGTTTAAACATCATGTATATGTGTGTAGATATATTAATTTATATATATATATATATATACATATATAATTATGTATATAATTACAAAAGAAGCCAATTATATAAAATAATGTAGTTTTTCCCTGCCAAATTCATGCACTCCCTGAAATCTATCCACATGCCCATGGCTCCTCTTAGAAAGTTGCCTTGGGCACTGAAAGATTAAGTGATTTGCCCACAGTCAGACAGTACAGATCAAAGGGCAGAGTTAGAACTGATTCTGAAGCCAGCCCTCATCTTGCTGTTTCTCTAGACCAATAGAAAATATCAACCAATTATTTTATGTTTCCACGCACTGAATCAATGATTTTTATAAGAAATTTTAGAAAGACTCTTGTCAAACCCTGTATATAATGCATGAATCCCACATTATTAATTGATAAATAATATAAGAAAGACAAATATCTCTGCATTCTTGATTTGATAAGAGAACATTTTGATCTTTTTACATGTTGCTAAATTGAACTTAATTATTCAAAAGCAGGAAGAAGGCATGCGTTCTTTTTCTACCCATGCTGAGGCCAAATCTGGCAATAACAATACCTGCCAACATGGGAAAACCAATATCAACAAGGTGAAACATTCATGCAGCTTACTGGCAACTGCTCTGCCTCAAACACAACAGAAAAGCCTAAAAAAAAATCTCTGCCTTGTTCTCAGCTGTCTGACAGAGCCTGCAGCAAATTGACCACTTCTCACCAGTGTCAAGATTGTCCTTGAAAATATTTTAATGCCTTTCAAGTTACAGAAATTCCCATGTGCAAGAATTCTCAATCATTATAAAATGCTCTCAGGCCACAGATTTTATGTAGCTTTAAAATAAATCAAAAGCATTTTGATTTAAAAATTAATAATAAAACTATCCAAAGTCATTATGTGACTTGGTGATGGGGAGATAGGGAAGTGATAAAAGACATGGAAGAAAAAGCATCCCAAAGCCCAAATACTTAAATGGAACCATGATTTTATCCATGGAGATGGTTGTTTTAATGGTACAATCCACAACCTATTCCATGATTTTTTTGTTCATATTACTCCAAAAATTTGCCAAAGTCGGGGGGGAGGAGGGAAGAGAAAAGAGGGTCACCCAACAAACTTCTTCACTTCCTTTAAATAGCCTGGGGCTATCACAGGAATACACGTGAAACATGTGAAACAGATATGTACATATAGGTCACACAGATTTAATAGCTATTTTATACAGATACAATACATCATATGAGTATAAAATAGATATATGTAATATAGCATAAATACTTAGAGATGGAAGAGGCCATATAATTTAACAACCTCATTTTATAGATGAGTTAGATGAGATAGATAGGACAGTTTGAGTTGCCCCAAAGTCACATTCTTAGATCATGATATTCTTTTCTTCAGTTCTCATAACTTTCAAATATAGAAAGAAAAAAAAAGAAAGAAAGAAAGAAAGCAATGGCCATCCAGTGAGGATGTAGGCTCTCCGAATCCAGGCCCAAGTCACACAATACTAGAAAATAAACAAGACAGGTACTTTCTTTCAAAGTCAACATATCAGAAGATGAGAATTCCAGAGTCCCAGGACACAGTTGTGAAGGGCTGCCAAACCACCCTCTTGGAATTTGGCTGTCTGTATACCCTAACTACCTTACCCACTGTCTCTGCCCACGATGGCATGACAGGGAGTTACTCTGATAACGAGCACTTAAATTACTTAAGCTTGCAACACTAATATCAGTATTTTTCCACTGTCACCGGGGCAGATTGGAATGTTGGCAAACATTCAAAGTACAACTATATAAAAAGAAATTTTGATTTGAATCCCTTTAAACTTAGAACTGATTTGGGAAAGGTGCTCATACTTATTGTTATCAAAGAATAATTATATCTTTCACAGCAATTTTGGAAGGCATTTTCCATGAATTATATGGCACAAATTGTTATTTCTGTTTCATAGGGAAATGTTAGTATAGGAATATCCCACCTTGGGAAAACTAAGTAAAAGAAAATGGAAATTTGTAAATTAGAGAAATTAGAGAATAAAATTATTCTTACTATACAAAATGATCCACCATTATGATTTGAAAAGTACTAGCTTGGAGTTAGAAGACCTGGATTCAAATTTTAAAATATTAAGGTTATTAGCTATACAACTTTTGCAAGTATTTAAGGCCTCTAGGACTCAGTTTCCCTATATGTGAAGTTAGGGGCTTAGGTTAAAAGACTTCTAAAATCCTTTCCATTTCTAAATGAATATTCCTATAATTCTTCATAAAGATTAAAGTATGATTCAATCAACAACATTTGGATTGTAAATAATAATCTCATTTATGTAGAAAGTTAAAGTTTATAAAGTAATTTCTTCCAAACAATCACGTGATTATAGTATACATATTATTATACCCATTTTAGAGATGAGGAAATAAAGGATGAGGAAATTCAAATGATTTGCCTATCACATAGCTAGTAAGCTGCTAGAGCCTGGATTCAGATTCTTATTCCAAGTATAATGCTTTTTTCATAACATAAAGACACAGGATTCAAAGGAAAAGAATATATAGTGAAGGGATACACGTCCTAACTGCTACTAACTCAGGACCTGACTTGACTTTAGTTCCCTCCTCTGAAAAATGAAATTGATCTCAAGGGTCTTTTCCACTTGTAGCATTTTACTCATGTCTTAAGAAACACTTCAGGAGAAGTACATTTTATTATTCTACAATTTACAAATGGACAAATTAAAGGTATGATTAAGGAGTAAAATTCAATCATATTTCTCTATGATCTTCTATTAACTTCATAATGCTTCTGAGATTTATCTGCATCACACATAATCAGGTGTATTTTTTATTTCTCCATTGAAGTCTTTTTTTGATGCTTCATCATGGTATGCAAATGACCTTGGGTTCTAACACTGGATAAGAAAGCAAAAACTCTGCCTGGTACTACCAAGTTAGAAAGACATTAAATGCCAGTCTAGTAATAGATTTGATATCAATAACAATGGACCAACCTAGCTAGCTAACTGAATAGTCCACAGTCACCCAAGTGTTCAGTGTCAGAATTCAGAGATGCTCATCATCAGAAGTTTGCCCACTGAGTAATTATTTTTGTTTTGTCTGCAGCATCCTTAAAAACACACACACACACACACACACACACACACACACACACAAAAAAAAAAAAAAACTAAACCAGACCATAGAGAAGTTATCTAGGATCAGTACTAAAAGAAGGATTTTTTTAGTATTCACAAGCAAAAAATCAGAGATCTTTAAAGGATGAAGGATATACTTGAATGGAACCAGTTCCTTTATCAACAAATTCAAGTGATAGAAGAAAAAAAATCAGTATCTGACTGCATATATCCTGTAACAGAGATAAGCACATTATAAACCTACTTTCATTATATGGCATTTTAACTTATTTTCAGATTCCTTAATTCAAAGATTAACTCTCAGCTTTTAGGAAAATGAGTAGCAGACACATGAGCAGAAGGTGTTTCTTTCTTATACTTCTCAGAAGCTTGGATGACGCCAGGTGGAACATCACAGCCATATCACAGCAATTACATCTTCATTTGTTCCATTACAAATGTAATAGTGAGTTCTCAGAATGTCATAAAGCCTGGTAAAAACATGACCTACCTAAGGCTCCCTGGAGAATTGACTTGAGCTGCTCTAGACGACACCATGCTTTTCTAATTATTATAATACAATCTATTTTTACCCCTGGTTCCTTAGGAGGGCAAACCACCTTCAACACCATGAGACATAGACTGACATTTGAAACCAATTAACTTTGCACATCAAAATCCAGCCAGCTTTTGTAAGATTGCCTAGAGTCTCAGAATTCTTAAAAAAAAAAAAAAAAAAAAAAAAGCTAGTAGTTCTCAGATAGTACATCATAAGGTTAGGAATGGAATAAACAGATGGATTTTAAGTTTTAAAACATAAACCAAAATAAATGATTTGTTTTTTATTAGGGCCAGTTACTGAATTTCTTCCCTTAATTCCTCTATGGGAAGTTAAATGTATCCACTATTTCGAACCTCTAGCATAAAAAGATAGCCGTTCAAAAAATAAGCAATATTTTAAATGAACTCATTTATGAATATGAAGACTTCAGAGAAACACTGGAAAACTTTATTATAGATTGATGTAGAATGAAATAGGCAGAAACAGTGAAATAATATACACAACTACAATGACAGGATAAAACAGTTAATGTTTATGTAAAGTTATGTAATGTTTATGCAAGGGTCTTACATATATTATTTTACTTAACCATCACAGCAATTTGTTTTGGAAGATGTTGCCATGACCCCCATTTTACAGATGAGGAAACTGATACTGAGAGAGGTTAACCAACTTGTCTTCCAGTATAATAACTAGTAAGCATCTCAGGTGAAATTAGAGCTGAGTATTACAAAATTTAAGTCCAGTGTGTCTATGTGCATATGATATGCACAGTTTGTGAGGACAGTAAAACAAATATTATACCATCCCTAACATACAATGAAAATATTGTTAGAGATATAAAGTAACTTGCCCCAATTCACACAAAGAAAAGATTCACTCCTGTCTTCAGACTGCTAAATGCACAGGATCATAGATTGCAAACTGAAAAAAGATCATCTTGCCTGACCCTTTTATTTTATAAATGAAATGAAACTCAGAAGGCTTAATTTCCCTTACCCAAGCATGCAGAGGTTGTAAGTAGTAGTGTTGAGATTTGAACCCAGGTCCTCCTCCAAAACCAAGTTCAATGCTCTTTTCACCAAGCCATTTCACAAATGAAAAGACAAAATATCTACACCAATATTTGCATTAGATGAATGAATGAAAACACATCTATTAAACACTAAGTACCAAGTTCTAAGCTGTGAGCTGAGAATACTAAAATAGTCTCTTCCCTGGAGGAGTTTACATTCTAATTAGATAGGGATTCTTAATTTGGAGTTCCTGATTTATTTATTTATTTGGATAGAGAGAGAAACAAATAGATTTAGAGGAGAGACAGATAAATGGGCATAAATAGATGAGAAATAGATAAATAGATACAGAGGAGAGATAAGTAGATAAATAGATATTGATCAAAGATAAGATAACTGAAACATTTCAATATTGAGATATCTTTCAATATAATTTTTCATTTGCAATTCTATATATCTTATGTATTTAAAATATTATTGGAATATGGGATGTGTTTAGAAGAATTGTGCATATTTAACCTATTTAGGATTGCTTATTGTCTTGGGAAGGAGGGGAGAGAGAGAGAGTAAGAAAAAATTGAAACATAAGGTTTTGCAGTAGTGAATGTTGAAAACTATTTGGAAAAATAAAATGCTATTGAAATAGCATTTCTGAAAAGAAGTCTAAGTTTTCATCAGGCAGACAAAGAAGTACATGACCCCCCAAAAAATAAAAAGGGCAAGAACTTCTGCACTAGGGGAAGGCAGTAGGGATTGGAAAGAGGACAATAGAAAGTTGCATGGGATGGTGAAATGGAATGATACAAAGGAGTAGACTTATCCAACATTTTTTAGATACAATGGATCATGGTTCCAATAGAAGGGAAAGAAGGAATTGGTTGGAAAGAAATATATACATTCTTGTTAATAAGATTAGGAGAGGCCATGAACAAATTGGCCAAGGAGTAGTAACTGAAGTTAATCATGGCTGAGTCCTATATGGAACAGTGAGTCAGGAAAAGCAGTCACTGAAATGGGATTAGGAACAATAATTTGATACTTCCAGTGTTTCAAAGATTAAAACTTCCAAGACATGGTCCCAAAATGGCCAAATAGAAGGAAACATTTCGTTTGAAAAATTTTAATAACCATTTCTCCTAAGTAGCTTAGAAGGAAGGGACTTACTGAGTAACCAAATCTGAATTCCTTTTCATGAAGGTGATGTAAAAACAAAATCTATCAGTAAAAATAAGTTGTGTTGTTTAATATTTTTTAAAAGTTTAGGACTATTTTCAAACACATCCTTGCTAATAACTTTATTTCAGATAAACTGTATTTATATAATAATTTGTCCCAGAAATGATTCAAGCATCTCTGAATATTAGAATTAATCCTACTGAAAAGAGAGGAAAAAATCATCCTCTTTCCTTCATAAACTACTAACCTACCCTAATTTCTATTCACTGGAATAAAATATCCCAGTGATAAATTCCTCCATTTAAGACCCTTTAAGAGATGGCAAGCCTAAGTGCTGACTCAGACCAGCTGTCAAGTAACTGCACAGCAACGATTGAAGGCATTTATCATTTCTTCTCCTCATTGTAATTATTATATATGCTGGCTAGTAACTGAAACCAACTGCCCATTTGACTCTGCTAATATTAAAGAAAACATTCCAAGACAATCATCTTTAGACAGTGGTTTTATCCCTTAGGATTCAATCACACTAAACTGTCTTAAGTGATTAAAGGAGAGAAGAGAAAAAAACAAACTCAAAATGCACTTACAGAGTACTTAAGTATAAAAAGGAAAATGAGAAGGGCGGGGCACTATCCAATGCAACCTTAATATGTAATATCTGCTTCCAGTACCTTGGTGGTCACTTCTGAAGATTAAACTTTTCTTTCATGCAAGGACAGAGAAAGGATAGTCTTCCTATGGCCTCCTCAGAGTTCATCTGGAGTATTCTCAATTCTGAGAAGTATGGTTTAATAAGGATGTTGATAAGCCAGGGAGTATGCAAAAGAAATTAGGGAAAAGGGATAATTAAGGGTTCATAAGTCTCTGTCATATGAAGATGTGTTAAAGGAGGTGGGGATGTTTATCTGGGACAAGAGAAGATCTGGTAGAGCAGGATAACGCTTTGAGAAACCAAGAACAACAGGTAGAAGCAACAAAGATGGTGATTTGAACTCTATGTTAGTGATTAATACTGTGTTCCAAATAAGAATGATGAGCTTTCAGGGGTGGGCACCCACCACCCCTTCTTGGCAGAATTCCAGCGGAAGCTGGACAACCATTAGTTGGATATGATACAGTAGGAAATTCCTTTGATGTATACCTTGGGGTAGGTGTCTACTAACTGCCCCAAAATAAATTCCGTGATTCTATGAATCTTGGGTAGAAATTAAACTGGCAAAGTCCCAGTCAGGAGGGAGTTTAGCTGCGAACAAATCAAAAGTATCAAGTTTTTTTTGGTTTTTGTTTTTTTGTTTTTAAGAGGCAGCTAGATAGGACATTGAATAGAGCACTAAACCCAGAGTCAGGAAGACCTGAGTTAAAATGCAGACCCAAACTTCTGTCTGGGTGACTGGGCAAATCACTTAACTACTACCTACCTCAGTTTCCCCAACTGTAAAATGGGGATAGTAATAGTATTTAAGGTTGCTAAATTGGTCAAATAAGATATTATTTGTAAAATACAGAATACTGTTTTATACATAGTAAGCACTATATAAACATTAAATAATAATAATAATAATAATTGCCAATATTTCTATAGTACTTATTATGTGTGAGGCATCACGCTAAGTGATGATGATGATTATTATTATTGTTATTATTTTGTTCAAATAAAATCCCAGACAAGCAGCCATCTTGGAGACTAGATAGCAATTAATTCAAACTTTCTGATGGCATTGTTCATATTATTCATGTACATATATCAAAAGTATCTTAAATGATGTAGAATTTAGATTATATTTATAAAAGATATATGTATGTAAAAATTAGATAATCAGAATTTTCTTCTCATATGTAACCCTAAAGTCATAGATTTCAAATCAGAGTGGAACCTTAAATGCTCAGTCTATCTTACAGATGAAGAAGCTGAAGACCAGAAGGAATAAGTCACTTGTTCTTGATCATGTAAATAATAAATTGACATTTATTTTGACATTTGAACCCAAGTCCTCCCACTACATAACCAACATACTCTTTCTACTAAGTCAAGTTCTCCCTCAAAGTAATGTAACTGATTAAGAAAATATAAAAATAAACATCTCAGAGCATATGCATCTAGGCAAGTACTGTGTTTCCAAGTGTTCCCTTGGGCAGGCAGTATGCCTATTCCAACAATGCTGACATTGCTTGAAACATTTTTAAAGTTTCTCTCTTTTTTAGAATTGGCTTCCAAGCTACTTTATGAATCATGCAGGAAAATCAATCTTATTGCCTTATAACTGTATCTCCCTCTTCTCTTTTTATTTTTTACAAAAATACTCAGTGTCACCCAGTTTTATTCCCAAAAATTTGACTCCAAATAGTCTTGACTATTTCAAAATAAGAAAGGATGAGATTGAGATTCTCCACTATGAAAGATTGAAAAGATCATAGTCAAGGTTCTGAAGGCAACTCCAGAAAAAGGGGCTCCAAAGTTATCTCAAATAATGGCAATATCATTGAACTCATTGCATTCTTGCAAGCTGCTCCTTTAGATGGCACACCAAACATTTGGTTGGTAACAAACTTGTCAAGTCAGTTTAAAGTCATACTTTGTAAGAGACATTGAGATTTTCAATTACAAGGAAATCACCATAAGGGAAACATTTCTTTTTGGTGTCAACTAACTAGTCCACTTATTTGGACTTTTTTATTGTTGGAATAAAAATGTTTTTCTTCTTTCATAATTAAGTCCAATTAACGGATCAAATGAGATAGTTGTAAAACAAAAATAAAAAACAACAAATAATAAGGTACTTAGCTAATGGCATTAAATAAATAATTATAATCTCTTAAATACTTATAACCCCTTCCTCAAAAATCTTCTCCAAAAAAAAAACCTAAAGAATTTTCTAAATTTTTAAAATATGTGAGCACATTCATACATGTGTATATATATATATATATACATATGATATACATATCATAGACCAATCATACATATTTACATGGCAAAGCTCTTTTTAAAAAAAAATGCTAGTCTAATATTTATATTGCTGTCATTGATAGAGTGATAAAAGCAACTGTATAGTTGCATAGTAAAAATCAACTGATGTTGGAGAGAGGACAAATCCCTTGAGTCATTAGACGGTAGCAGACAGGTCATCCCTCAAAAAGTAGTATACATGGAAGCTATTACACTGCTATCTTTAACAATTCAGCATTCAATTATTTATTAAGTACCAACTTTGCTCAAGGTAGCAAGAATATGAGTTCAGTTCGAATGCCAACTCTAATCCTTTTTGGGAAAGATAGCTCCCACTCCAGAACTTCCCAACCCTGATGAAAACTCAGGTTCTTTCATATTCCTGACCCATAAATCATTATGTTAGGTAGCAATTCAAAAGGCAGAAGCCTTTGCAGCATATAAAACTAATATGCTTTATATTAGCTTTATATGTAATATAAAGCTAATATTATATTATTAAAAAAAAAAAGGTGACCATATAAAAGCTAATAGAAGGCCCCACTATATTCAGGTCCTCTGAACAAACCAATGAATTAATGCTAGATGCAATAAATTAGTTTTTTGCAAATGGTTTGTTAATCAAAGAGTTATTTACCTACACTGTATTTTTATGAAAAATAAATGGCTTTTTTTTCCTAAAGCCTCAGTAACCCAGTTTTATTTCAGGCAGATAAAACTTCTGAATAAATGAATCTTCCACCTTCTGCTATTTATACATTGCCAGTGGTAACATGATATTTTCTTTCTGTTCTTTTAGGCTAATGTGCTATGTTTACTAGTAACAAGTGTTTTATCCCACTGAAAAACCAAATCTAAATAACATAGAATTAGCTAAATGTGCATCCCTACTCCAGCATTTACAACTGGCTTCCACGGGTAATGAAACTTCACTTAAAGCCTTCTAGTTCTGTTCCCTCAACAACATTTCAAACATCTATTAGCTACATTACTACCTGAAAAGTGACTCAGCTGGTCTCATTTAGCACTCACTCTTTTTTTCTCTCTCTTCCCCCTCCTTCCCTCCTCTTTCTCTATGTCTCTCTGGCTCTCTCTTTTTGGCTCTCTCTGTCTCTCTCTGTCTCTCTTATGTCAAGCAAGGTTCATTATATTACATAAGGTTTTATATAGATTCTGAATTGCTAGACATAAAGAAATTGAGAAATACACTTCTGTTAGAAAACTAAATAAGACTGATCAATAATCGTGGAGTTAAATGTCACAGAAAAATATGCCCTAAGCCAAGCATTCTATCCATAACATTATCCTTTGCATAATATGACTTAATAAATAAATTTATTGAATTACAAACAATGGCAGTATAAAGACTTTTATTTATACCCATGCCACCAGGAAGTGATCAAGGGACTTGTCATCAACTCCAAGACTGCTTGACTTTGGCTGTAGAAAACTTATTTTTTCTAATTTGAAACAAGTACTGCTAGCCCCATTTTATGGATAAGGACACTGAGGTTCAAAAAAGTTAAGGGATCTGCCCCAAGTTATGGAACTAAGAATTATCAGAGATCAGATTTGAACACAGGTCTTGCCTGGCACTTTATTCGTCATGACAAAAGGGCTTTCCTGGAAAACAATTATAAGAAGGTCTAGAACTGGAAGGAATTCCAAAGGCCATTTATTCCAACCTTTCATTTTACAGATGAGGAAACTGAGGCCTTGAAAAGTTTAGTGACAGAAGCTAGACATGAACTTAGGCTTTGTGATTTCAGAGAGAGAGAGCTCTTTCACTTGTAAAGGCAATGTACAGGGAAAAAATATCCACAGTAATCATATCCAAAAATTTATTTCTCTTTCTTTATTTTAAACCCATCACCTCTCTGCTAGAAGGTTAGATAAATGGTGTGTTTCATCTTCATTCTTAAAGGACTCAAGATTTATTATTGCATTCTTGCATTCTCTGCATATTATTGCAATAGAGTTCTAAAGTCTATTTCTAAGTCCTTTTTTTTCTATAGTGTTCTATTTCAATTGCATCTTTCTCTACGTCTCACTTATGCACATGTGTTCATTTTACCATTATTATCACTTATTGCTTATCCTACTGGATTGTAAACTCCTCCATGGTAAGACCCATATCATTCATCATTGTATCTCCAACCACATCTAGTTCAGTGGGTGCTTAGCAAGCTGTTGTTGAATGGAGTTGTTGAGTTGGTGAAGTCTGTCTGGAAATATCAGCCAGCAATTGACTAGAGTGGGATGGAGCCAAGAGGGGGACTCTGTTTCTGCCAGAGGAGTGACAACAGCAAGCAGTGAGAAGCATTAGACCTAGGTTTGTTTAGGGGATGGGGATGAGTGAACTGCTCTCAAGCTCTGGCTTAGAGAAGTAGCTCTTGGCAAGGCATCCTGAGAGGGTGGTAATTAACTACAGGCTATTTTAAAATGGGCTTCAGCAGTGGTAAGCCACTGGCGTTCGCTGGATTGGCCAATAATATTCTGCAGGAGAATGTGAAATAACATGGAACTAACTGGAAGAAAGAGTTGAAAGGGATCTCTGATAGTACCAATATGCTCGTGGTGGGCCCTGGAAATCCTGGTTTAAGTTTTTTGTAACTTTCTGTGGTTTCCTTTGGGTCTCAGAGTGGATGTGTCTCATATTTTTACAAGTTTCCTAAGGAACAGCCATGAAAATACCACTTCTCTTTTCTACCTAGGGCAGTGTAGCAATATGAAAAGAATAGCTAGTGATTAAACATTGGTTCTCAGGCTCCACTGTCTGCTGCTTCTCTGAAGCTTGCTACTTTCTTCCTTTCTCTTTGGCTCCCAGAAAAGCACAAAAGAGATGATGATTTATAGTTTATATTTTAACGTAGTTGGTGATATATGCTTGGCTTCTCTTTTGTGGCACAAGGAATAAATAGCTGCCCTGCACCTGATATCTACTACATTTTTATACTCAATTATTTTTCTAGAAGGAGTATTGTTTATCATTTTTAGATAGAACCTAGACGTGAGCCATATCTAAGCTTTGTTTAAGGAATTTTCCATGAATCTCTGGAGTAGAGACATAATGTACCAAAGTTAGAAATATCCTGAATGCCCTCTTCTTGGGAGACAAGCTTCCTTAGGACTTAACAAAATCCACATGGATCTAGAATAAGAGCCTTTATGAGAACAGGAGCCACCCCTACACCCCCAACTGTGGTTAACAAAGCCAAAATATGTCACCAGAGGAAAATATATCTTTAAAAAAAAACACACTCCAGTAATTTTATTTTTGGTTTTGACTTGTGGTTTGATGCAGATCAAAATTTAGCTAAAATTTAGAGTTACCTGGGACAGAGGGATTGGAGAACTTTTCTCGGGTTCACATTCTCAAAAACTTACTAATTATATGAACTGGCACAGGCAAATGGATCAACCTTTTGTACTCACAGGTAGTTTAGCTGTATACTTGTGACAATATACAGATACTGGGGAGATAAGGTCACTTGTGACCTCTGAAGGAACAATTTCAGTTCAGAGAGGAGAGAGATACAGTTTCTAAAGAGTTGATAAGAGTATGGATTGAAGAAGTTGGGACTTTGAGATTTACTAGGCCCTATCTCCCAGGGCTATCCTAACAATCAGATTAGATAATATAGGTAACATGTGATAGAAATAGGTTAGCCTAGTAGGAGGACACACTACATATACAAATAATCACAATACAAAATAATACCTCAAACCTAAGTTTATAAGAAGCAAAAAGTACCATGTGATTCCTAGGGAGGAGGTACAGGTAATATTACTGACTACACTAATTAGGAGAGTATTCGTAGGTGAGATGACATTTAAGGTAGGTTTTTATGGAAATTTAAGCAATGGAGATGGGAAAGACATTCAAGCCTAAAGAACAAAGTATATGGTACAGAAATGGAAATGTTTATTGTCGTATCACAAGCAACAAGTAGTCTGGTGAATGGCAAAAATATTTAGATGTGAGCCATCTGAGATAAGGCTGGAATAGCAGAGTGAGGAATCAAATTATAGCAGATATTGAATCTGAAAACTTTAAAGTTTCTTTTAAAAATTTTTTTTATTCAGAAAGCTATTACAAAGTCATTTAAATAAATTAAGCAGAGGAGTAAAAAGACCAGATCTATGCATAATAATGATTAATCTGGCAGATATATTAGGAGATTTATTGCTATAATCCAAGAAGTTATACTAAGAATTTATGTTGTTGTATTCAAGAGGAAGATAAAACAATGGGAATAAAGAGGAATTATAATCTAGAGATATTTTTGAGATAAGTAGGTCAATGATGAACTTTGAGAGAACAATTTCAGCAGAGAATAGAGAAGGAACTATCAACCTGTTTGTATCATAGACACATTTGCTGGTCAGGTGTAAGTTATAGATGGACCATTCTCAGAATGATGTTTATAAACATACACAATAAAATACACAGAATTCTAAAAGAAAACAATTATATTTAAATATTTTTTAAGTTCACAGACCACTGGGTAGAAGGAGAGATACAGATTAAAAAGGGTTGAGGTGAAAGAATGAGAGCATTACAATTTAACTAGATAAAATTCTTAATGAATAGAATGGAAGATAGAAGATAAAGCAAACATTCCTGATACTAATCTTTTTCAAACTTCTAAAGGAAAAGGAGAGAAATAAAGTTTTGGTTTTTTTAAAGACAAGTGCTATAATTTAATTGGCAGAGAACTCCTAATATAGAAATATCCTCTACCAATGCAAACTTGAATCTACTTTTTTATTTTTAAAAATGGCCTAAAGCCTAGAAAGATTTCATGAATGGATGATGAATAAAATAAGCAGTACCAGAAAAACATTGTACACAGAAACAACAAGACTAAACAATGATCAACTATGACAGACTTGGCTCTTCTCAGCAATTCAGTGATCCAAGGCAATTCCAATAAACTTTGAATGGAAAATTAAGACTGAATGAAGATCAAAGCACACTCTTTCCACCTTTTATTCTTCTGGGTTTTTTTTTTCTCTCATAATTTTTCCTTTTGTTCTGATTTTTCTCTCCCAACATGACTCATATGGAAATATGTTTTCTTTTTTTTTTTTTTAATGTACATGTATAACCGAAAGAAAGAAAGAAAGGAAGAAAGAAAGAAAGAAAGAAAGAAAGAAAGAAAGAAAGAAAATGGTCTGAAATACCAAAACTTTATAACTTACAGGTTTTCACAACTCTCAGTCACAGGTGGAGAGAACAGGGCCTAGGTCTTGTTTACACTGTTACACTAAATCAAATAGCTATTCTATTTTAGATGTCTTAAAAAAACAAATCTGAGACAATGAGATATTTTAACATAAGTAAATATATCTCTATAGTCAAAGGCTTCTTCCTTTGCTATTCTCATAGGCCTGTAATCAGTGTTGTTCCTACAATGCTATCTTTAGAGTAAGTCTTCCAAGAACTGTGTCTCTTTTTTGCATATGGAACTGAAGGGAATATTAAGAGCTATGATAGAGAGCAAAATTTATCAAATATTTCAAATTTTGCAAAATGCTTTACATATATTATCTCACTCAATCCACAAACAACTGTAAGAAAAGATACTAAAGGTATAATTATCTTTTTTCTTTTTCTTTTTTTTTTTTTTAAAGATAAGAAACTATGAGGTTAACGCATTCACCCAGGGAGCACACAGCTAATACACTTCAGCAGCAGAACATGGATGCTTCTAACTTCAAATTGCTAAATTCACAGGAAATCTGAAATTTAGGGCTTTAAGGGATAGTAGAGATTATCCACCTTAATCTCTTCATTTCAGAGATAAGTAAACTGAGGCACATAAAGATTCAGTAACTTGGTTCAAGATCACATAAAAAATTTCTGAGGCACTTTGGAACCAAGCCTGAGAGCTTTTTACTTCTAAGCAGCACATAGAAACTCAGCATAACTTTCATGGATGACTAGCATTTACTAGGTAACTCATGTATCAATCCACTTTAAATAACTTTCCATGATATTTACTATAGTTGATAATATGGAACTTTTTCATTAATCACTGACATCTGACTATTTACTCAATGATATTTTTTACACTAATATCTATTCATCCATTAGTACTTCCTGTACTATTGCCAATATGCATAAGGACATAGAAAACCTACAAGTCATTTATTTTGCTTTTTCTGCAACTTATAGTCTCACCCACAGGTTTGGACAGATCTCCTTTTTGTCCTCAAGGAAATATTAATAATTTTGCTATTTTTGACAGTTGTCCTACTAATCTGCTGATTCAAAGTATTAAAAGCAAACTCTAAAGTTTCACAGTGTGAATGCCTTGAGTGAAGACTTAAATCCTTTCTAAACAGATTTGCACATAGCATTACTCTCACATTAGTCTTTTCAGACCTGAAGCAACAACACATGATATGTTGTTTTGAACAATGGCTATTTCAAGCAAGTTATACACATCTGTGTAATACAGAAAGGGAAAAAATGACAACATGGTTATTGTTGTTGAAGATACATCCTTTTTAGAGAACCTACCATAACAATATTAATTTTATATCAACATATTAAAAGATCAAGACAATAATAATTTCATAATTAAACTCCCCTCCCCCCAGTTTAGAAAAATACTTCATATTTATGACTTTACATCCATTAACTTTGGCACCAAGGTCTTTAAAAGCAGCCTAGAGTAACATCCCTTGAGAAGCCTATTGATATTCAGTAGTGTCCAACACTCTGTGATTCCATTTGGGTCTTGGCAAAGGTATTGGAGTGGTTTGCCATTTCCTTCTCCAGCTCATTTTACAAATGAAGAAACTGAGGCAAACGAGTTAAGTGACTTGCCTAGGGTCACACAGCAATTAATTATATGAAGCTGGATTTGAACTAAGGAAGCACAATTCTTTCTGACTGTAAGACCAGTGCTCTATTCTCTGTGAAACCTAGCTGCCTGCATACAGAAAAAGAGTTCCATGTCTTGTTATTGTAACTTTTGAGCTAAACGTCAGCTTAAATTCAGTAACTACCTATTCAGGAATGACAAATTCCTGACAGGAAAGCAATAACTCCTCTTTCCAAGAGAATCACAACCATGTAATGTTAGCTCTACAGGTAATATTATCACCTTTTTTTTAACAGATGAAAAAATTGAATCTCAGAGTTTAAGTGATGTGCCCAGAATTACACCTAGTAAAGATCTGAATTTCAGAGTTGGACTTTAGTAAATCTAGTCTAGTTTAGTCTAATCTATTGGTCAAAAAAAATCCCTACTATAACACTCTGAACAAGGCTGCTTCTGTGCTAGAAGACTTACAATAAAGGAGAACTCACTATCTTTTAAGGAAGCACATTCCATTTATGGACAACTCTTTAATTTTTAGAAAGTTTTTTTTTTCTTCCCCCCATGACATTCAACTTTCATTCAATTCCTTTTATTTTATCCTAATCCCTCTTCCACATGAAAATCCTTCTTCTTTTTGAGGAAAGCTCTTAGAATCTTTTGAGTCTTCTTTTCCTCATACTAAATATACCTAGTTCTTTTGATCACTCCTCCTATAGCATAAATTCCCAAGCCCTGCAAAGATGAAATTCAAACTCAGTTCTACCCCTAAATTAGCTTCGTGTTTTTGTTCAGCTTATATTTTAACTGTTGATCAATTATTTGGTAAGTATTCTGCAACTGAATTACTTCTAAAATCATCAGCTCATTAGTATTCAAAGAGAAGGCAACTCTATTTCCCAGGATTTAAAAGTAAACTAAAGACTATTCAACACTTTCATTATGTCTCTGAAAGCTATGTAATTGAGGCTTTTATATTAGGCACACAGTTCATTTCAGCTCTAATTTGGAAGGAGGGGCTAATATTTCCCCTTTTTCCAGGTAGCCATTATTAAGAAAGGCATATTTAAATGTTTGGAGTAAATTTAGTATGATATATGGCAATTTCAATCCATAATTCTCCAAACATTAAAACATTAGTGTTACTATGATTCTCATGCTTATCACAGAAACATACTCATACTCTAAGTAATTTTACTTCTTTCTGACAAGGCTAGGAAAGGAAAACATCTCAAAAAAGTAAGTTATTCAATTATTATTCCACAGTCCTTAGAACCAGTTAAATGGAAGCCTATTGCATAACAGAATGCAGTAACTAGAAAGAAGAATCACTCTGATGGAACAGAAATAAGAAAAAAATCAAGTCACAGCTGACCTTATTTTATAAAGAAAATGATATATAAAGGGTGGAGCCAAGATGGCAGAGAAAAGACAGAGATTTACCTCAACTCTTCCCCTAAGCCCTTCTGAACACCTGTAAATAATGTCATAAAATAATTCCTGGAGCAGTGAAACCCAAAGAAGGATGAGGTAAAATAATTTTTCCAGCCAAAGACAACTTATAAGGTAGTAAGGAAAGGTCTATCTCATGTAGGTGAGAGAAGACCATAATCCAGCTCAGACCATGCCATCCATAATACAGCCCCAGAAATTTAGGAGCAGCCATTGTGAGCCACTGAAACAACAGCATCAGTAACTGCTTCTGGAGCTCTCAGCCCACAGATAGTAAGGGGGTTGAACAACTGGTCAGAAGGAGAGTACAGGAGTCTCTTCAATAGCACGAAGGCAGAACTCTGTTGCCTTGCCCATATTCTGATCCAGATCACAATACTGGCTGGAAAATGAGCAACAGAAAAAGATTCTGACCATAGAAAGTTACCACTTTGAAAGATTAAATTAAAGATTAAAACATACACTCAGAAGAACATAACAGTCAAAGCTCCTACATGCAAAACCTCTAAGAAAAATATGAATTGGTCTCAGACCATAGAAGAGCTCAAAAAGGACTGTGAAAATCAATTAAGAGAGGTAAAGGAAAAACTGGAAAGAGAAATGAAAGTAATGCAATATAATCATGAAAAAGAAGACAATGGCTTCACAAAAGACACACACATACACACACACACACACACAAATAAAAGAAAATACTGAAGTATCTCCTTTAAAAAACAGCTAGATCAAACAGAAATAAAAAGAATGCCTTGAAAAGTAAAACTGGCCAAATAGGAAAATGTTGCACAAAAATTCACTGAAAAACTCTTTAGAAAGAATAATTGACCAAATAGAAAATGACCAAAAACTCACTGGAAAAAAAGTGATATTCCAGAGAGTAAAGGAGTTAGGCTTACAGCAGGAATCACTTACCCAGAAAAACTGAGTATAATCTTTCAGGGGAGGGGAAATGGACATTCAAGGAAATTTCAAGCACTCTTGAAGAAAAGATTAGAAGTGAATAGAAAATTTAACTTTCAAAAACAAGATTCAAGAGAAGAACAAAAAGATAAAGAGGAAAGGAATATCATGAAGGACTAAATATGGTTAGATTGTTTATATTCTATATAGAAAGATATTGGTAACTTACAAGAACTTTCTTATTATTAGGCCAGTAAGATGGAATATATATAGGCAGAAGATACATGTGTAAGTTGTATATGAAAGGATAATATATTTAAAAAAATAAGGAGTGAGAGAAGAATGTACTGGGATAAAGAGAAAGCTAGAATGAGGTAAATTATCCCGTATAAAAGAGGCCAAAAAAAAAAAGCTTTTACAGTAGAAGAGAAGGGGGAGTTAAAGAGGATTGAATGAACCTTATTCTTATCAGAATTGGCTCAAAGAATAGCATACATATTCAATTTGGATATAGAACTGTATCTTACTCTACAGGAAAATAGGAAGGGAAGGGTATGAGAGAAAGAGGATGGGGGACAGGGAGCTATGATAAAAGGGAGGTGGTTATCAGAAGCAAATTCCTTTTGAGGAGGAAAAGAGTGAAAGGAGAGAATAGAGTAAATGGAGAGAAATAGAATGAAAGGAAATATATTTAGCAATTGTAACTGTGAAAAAAAAATTACAATCAAGTTTCTCCGGCTTCATTTTTCAAACAAATAGAGAACTGGGTCAAATATGTAAAAATAAGAGCCATTCCCCAAATAATAAATAATTAAAAGATATGGATAGTTTTCAGATGAAGTCATCAAAGCTATCTATAGTCATATGAAAATAATGTTCTAGCTCACTATTTATTGGAGGAATGCAATTTAAAATAATTCTGAAATACTACCTCATCTATTAGATTGGCTAATAAAACAGAAAAAGAAAAATGACAAATGTTAGAGAGGATGTGGAAAAAATGACATATTAATGCTTTGCTGGTGGAGTTGTGAACTCATTCAACTATATTGTAGAACAATATGTAGGAAATATGCCCAAAAGACTATAAAACTAAAGATATCCTTTGATCTAGCAATACCACTAGTATTCTGTTGGCAAAAAATTGGAAATTGAGGGAAGGGCTTAATGAACTGATATATAATTACGATAGAAAACTACAGTGCTATAAAAATGATGAGCAAGATACTCTCAGAAAAACCTGGAAATATTTACATACCTAATGCAAAGTGAATGTTCTATGTACAAAGTAACAGCTATATTATAAAATTATGTACTACGAATAACTTAGCTGTTCTTAGCAACACAATGAACCAAGACCACTCTAAAAGACTCACAATGAAAAATGCTATCAACTTTGAGAGTAAGAATTAATGGTATCTGAATACAGATTGAAGCATGCCTTTTTTATTTTCTTTACTTTTAATGAGGTTTTTTTTTCCCCCTACTCTATGGTTTCCTTCACAACATGACTAATATGGAAATGTTTTGTATGACTGCACATACATAACTTGTGTCAAACTGCATGCCTTCTCAGTAGGGGAGGGGAAGAAGGAAGGGACGGAATTTGGAACACAAAGTTTTAAAAACAAATGCTGAAAATTGTTTTTGCATGTAAATAGGAAAAAATAAAATACTAATTAATTTTTTTTAAAAAAAGGCATAGTGTCTAAGAATAGAATAGTAAGGATGCTGTTGTATGTTTACCTGATCAAAATACATTTAGAGCATTGTAAGCATGATGATCTTATTTTATGAAGGACCTTGAGGCTCTGAAGAACATAAGGACAGTGAGAACATGATAGCTATCTTCAGCTATATAGAAAGAGTGATCATGTGGAAATTAACTTGTTCTGGATATGCCCAAAACAAGTGTGAGATATTACAAAGGGGAAAAAAAAAGATAGATTTGTCTCCATTTCCTCATCTGTAAAATTATCTGGAGAAGGAAAGTATCTAGTATCTTTGCCAAGAAAACCCCAAACAAAGAGTTGAACATGAGAAAACTGAACAATTAACAATTCCCCATATAAAAAAAGACAATGAAAGAATCTTAGAATTAGCAGCCTAGAAGAAAAAAATAGAGCATTAAAGTTGTTATATTAATGTATAGAAATATATATATATATATACTAAATTTTCTTCCTCTGGTCAACTTCCAAAAATAGACAAGCTTACTTCTTATATAAACAATAGATATTTTATCATCTTTACACTATTAAATTTTAATTGTTTCCTTAAATATTAGAGTGTAGTTTTTGGTATACAGCCCCTTTCATACTCCTCACTCCTTTCCTATGCAATTAGTTCACAGTTCCATAGACTCCAAAATAATTTAATGTTCCTGCTGAAAGCATAAAAGGATCTATTCTCCATGCATCAGTTACCCCAAAGAAGTGTACAACTTTAAGTGTTTTAAAGTCAGAACCATTTTCCTCTATCAGGGTGTTGAAAAGCAGAAGACACAGCCAGACACAGCCCTAAAAGTTTATAACCAGTTAGAGTAGGAGAAAAAAAAAAATACAACATATACATGAGTGATAAACATTTTCATTTTTGCCTATTTCTCTGACAAGTCACCATTTATATCATAAGCTTTCAAAATATATTTAAGATTTCCATCTTTTATTTTTATCCATCCTTTATTTTTACCTTTTACCTTTAAAAATCTCTGGCCTAAATAATCCTTCTCCCATTTAAATCCCACCATCGGTGCTTACCATAAGTAGATCCCAATTTCCCTTGTCCTTAAAGGACATGAGGGGCTGTTCTAGATGGCCTCTGACTATCTCTGATCCTTTACTCTTATATGCATGTATTTGAGAATTATTTCTAAAATTCTACCTTCAGACTAAGATTCTTTCATTGTCTTTTTTTATATGGGGAATTGTTAATTGTTCAGTTTTCTCATGTTCAACTCTTTGTTTGGGGTTTTCTTGGCAAAGATACTAGATACTTTCCTTCTCCAGATAATTTTACAGATGAGGAAATGGAGACAAACAGGATTATGTGACTTGCTCAAAGTCACACAGCTATTACACATCTGAGGCCAGATTTGGACTCAAAAGTAAGTATTCCTGACTTCAAGTCTATTGCTCTATCCACTGTGCCACAAGTTGCTTCTCTGAGAAACTTGGAGAATTATTAATAGTAATTATAACAAGTGCCCTTCAATTTTCAAAATTGCTTTATACTGGTGCTTTATACTGGTGAAATTAAGCAACTCACTTTATAGTTCTTCACTTCACTTCCTTATCTATAAGATGACAGAGTTGGGCTAAATGATTTCCAAAATCCAACATCTGTATTTCTAAATAGGTGCTTAATAAATGCATTTGTAGCAATTCTTGAATGATATCCAAATGTTCTTTTCTTCCCATGTCCCTATTGCTCCTTTTATTACCATTCTCCCTCTTAAGAATATCTGGTATATACAACCAACTCGTCAGTCAATAAGCATATATTTAGTCCCTACTATGTGTCAATACTGTGCTAAGTATTGGGGGTACCAAAAAAGGCAAAAGACAGTTCCTGTCCTCAAATAATTCAGAATCTAATTGGATCTAATTCGATCCACTTAGGAGAACTGTTAGGTATCTGTATCTTCCAGAATATTTATTGTAAAAACTATAGGGTCAATAAAAATGTCATTTTTGATGGATGTTAATTTTGTGATGAGCCAGAAATATCCAAGGTCCATGTGCCTACAAGCTCTTACTGTAACTCTCTAAAATAAAATTTCTCTATTGGATGTTTCAACCTTTCAAAGTGAATCTAGTGAAAGATTCTGTCACAGAAAAAAAATATATCAATAATTGTTTGTGATTTTCACTAATATCTATTAAATTATTATCCATCAGCATAATTAGTCTTATTATCTTATTTTTGGCAGGTTTTTAAGTGATCCTTTTCTTCATGACATAGGAGCAAGATTTAGAGTTGGAAGAGAACTCAAAGATCATGTAGTCCTATCCCTTCCCTTTTTTAGAGATGAAGAAATTTAGGATCAGAGTGGTTATATGGCTTGCCTTTTTCCCCCTCTAACACTCTATAAATAAAGTTTTAGGTAGCCTACCTCTGACCCTACCTCTGAGTGAAAGATTGGGATTCTGTACATTTCTCCTGAAAGTATCATTTTTAGACTACTTTTTAACTTATACAGTATAGTTGTTGTTTTTTTAATTCACTTTTGCTTTGTCTTCGGTTCCAAATGCTCTCCTTCTCTCTGCTGCCTCTTCCCACCCATTCAGAAGGCAAGAAACAGAAAATTCATTACAAATATGAAGTCACACAAAACAATTTTTTCCCATTAGCCCTGGCCTAGGGGAACAAAAAGGAGGTGAAGAGAAAAAATACTTTTCAACTGCACTTTGAATCTATCCAGTTTCTTTATATAAATATATAGCAATTTTCATCATGAGTCCTTTGGATGGGAGTGGGTCATTGTGTTGATCAGAACAGTTAAATCTTTCCCTATTGATTATCATTATTTCTGCTACTATGTAAATTATTCTAGTTCTGCTCATTGCACTGTTAATCAATTCATATAAATCTATCTAGGTTTTTCTGAAACCATCTCCTTTTTACAGAACAATAATATTCCAACACATTTATATATGCTAACTTGTTCAGCCATACTCCAATTGATGGGCTTTCCTTAAGTTTCTAATTCTTTGCCCCCCCCCAAAAAAAGCTGTTATAAATATTTTTATTATAAATAGATCCTTTGCCTTATTATTTGATTTCTTTGAGCTATAGACTAAATATAGATATTCAGACAGCATCAAGAATAATGGGCAACCACTTCTCATTAAAGATCTCTTAATTAATTGTCTATCATGGTTTTTCATTTGCTTTCTAACTCTTTCTCTCTCTCTCTCTCTCTCTCTGTATGTATGTATATACATATACACATACATTCACATATATCATATATATGTGTGTGTGTGTGTTTATATGTATGTATTTCCATTATATATACATTTCTTTTTTAATGTACTAGAAGAAGATAGCTTCTCATGGGATTCGTTCAATTCTTTTTTATTGAAATATTTACTGGTGATTATTAATTTCTTAATGATAATTTTTTAAAATTTAAACAAAAAAATGGCCTAGGAAGATCTAGGGAACATGATAATCACAGTAACTCTGCTGATGTTTCTGAGAAGAGACATTAAATGCAGATATTAAGGCACTTTTAAGTGCCTGAATAACTTAGGTGTAAACCAAAACAAGAATATCAACTTGGTGATTAAGACAAAATGAAGTGAACATATCAGAGGAGACTAAATTCAAGCAATAGCAGGGAAATATGCCATGTCAGATTCCTCCTCGATTTTATGACTTTGAGACTTTTTCTGTACAGAAAAATATAAGGCAACAAGATTCCAGAGAAGCCTCTTAAGCATTACCATGGCTACAGAGAAGGAACAAAGACCAAAATTTAAGACTCCCACAGCCAAGTCTAGACCCTAGCTTGACAGGGCATGACTTCTCATCATTTTAATGTGGGAATTGTCACAGCCTAGTTAACACTGTATATTATATTTTTGCCATCTCTCCTCATGATAAATCTTAAGTAATTTCAAGACACTATCAACCAATACACTTTTGAATTTGGGAGAAGACGGGTCCAGCTGTGCTTCAAATGGAAGAATAGAGCAAATTTTGGGGAAAACTCTTATAACCCAGGAAAACAAGAATACAAAGAATGGTTTTTTAAAAAACCCTGTAGAATTTCATGTGAAATAATTTATTATTACTACTATTGTTATTGTTACTATTATTATACTATATTATAGAAATGATTGCAGGGTTTTTCCATAAATTAAAAAAATAGAAATTTTTAAAAAGAATTTGTATTTTGTGAGCTGAATACTATCAATTGATGAATTTTAATGGAAACACAAAAGAAAATAATTTCCTTCACCTAAATAACAACACTTCAACACTGTTAGCTTTCAATAGTCTGTAGAAGTATTAAAGAAATAATAAAAAGAAATAATTAAAAAGGGAAAATTTTAAATATATAAAATAATATAATGTAAATCAAATGTAATATAGAATTATACATAACTAATATATAATATGTAAAATAATATAATGTAATAAAATATAAAGTGATAAAATTATTTTTTTTAAGTTAATAAATTAGATAATCTAAAAGGCTAATTTCAGCCAAAGGCTTTTTATGTTTTCCTTTGAAAATACCTGAAAATTTCTGGTCAGCAATATGTCACATTGAAAATTTTCTCAGCTTGGAGCCAGGAAGATGAGGTCAAATCTTGCTTTTACAATTAGTTGTGTGATAATTGTCATAGAAGGATTCTGAGCCTTAGCTTTCTATAATATGGAGTCAGTAATAACAATGTTATGCCTCAGAGGATCATCTTGAGACTCAAATAAAAAATGTATGTAGAGTACCTTAATGTTCTAGATATAGTTATTATTAATATCATTTTGTTATTGAACTGTGAATATACTAAAATTGTTGCTCAGTAATTTTCATCTTGTCCAACTCTTTGTGACTCCATTTGGGATTTTCTTGACATAGATACTAGAGTGGTTGGCCATTTCCTTCTCTAGCTTATTTTACAGATGAAGAAACTGAGGCAATCTGGGGTAAGTGACTTTCCCATGGTCACACACAAATTAAACTAAATTAGAGCTAGCCCTGGTACCCTATCACACCACCCAGCTGCCCTCAAAACTAGGAAAACCTAAATTCAAATTTTGCCTTATATACTTACAAGCTCTGTAACTAATGATTTTTTATGTCCTTTCTAGCTCTAAACCTATGATCCTATAATTATTTGTGTGGGATACTCCCAGTGAGAAATCTCCCTTTACCAATGCAGATATTTAACTTTTCTGAAACTTATAGTTCTACAGAACTTCCTGGGAATGTTGAGAGGTTAGTGATTCATAGTATCACAGGTAAGATACTGTCTTGAGATTTCCAGAAGAAATCTTATGTAAGAGGAATGAAATATTATACAGAATGAGATTCTGTACAGAAGGTACAGAAATTATTCCAGTGAGGAAAAGAGGCAGCTCTCTAAGGAGACTAAAGTTAAGCCACAAAGACTCAGTGATCAAATAAATTTTAAAAGTCAAGTGGGAAAGCAAAGTCAAAGAGAATGAATTTGACAGCACACTGTCATGTATCAGAGGTGGGATCTGAATCATGATTGCAAGGCTAGCCTCCTTTGCAACAAGCTATATTGTAACAAAATAAAAATAATCTTTTCTACCTTGCCCTCCTCTGGTTGATGGGGAAAAGAACAATAAAATGGTTTGGAGGATGAGAATAAGAGAAAAAGAAAGAAAAAAGAAAGAAAGGGGGCAAAAGTCCCAGAGAATCTACAAATGAGTTAATCTTCTGAATAATCAAAAGTTGGCCTCATGCTCCATCTGCCATATTTCAGAACAGTTTCCAAACCAAAACCAGAGCCACTGGGTGAGTCATTTATCACACAGACTGTTCCTTATAAAACATAACCTTGTCAATGGAACTATTTCACTTGGTTTAACAGTTCCTGATTGCTCAGTAATCCAAATGAAGTACATCCATACAACCAAAGAAATATCTCCCAGACAGACCTTCTGCCAAACCCCACATTTGGTCCTTTTTCTTCACTCTAACTTACCCAGAATAAAGACTTATTATTTACAGTAAAATCCCCAGACTTTCAATAAAGTGACAAGTAAATAAATTCATATGGATCCCATGGCTCCTGAAGACTTACTGAAACCTCCAGTCTAGTGAAGAGCCGACATCTATGTTCTATAAATTTCTTGCCAAAAAATTCCCCCTGCTCTACAATTTGTATATGGCCTACTAAATACTTTTCATAAATTATGTCCTGACAGCATGTTATTTCTAGTTACTGAAAATATTACTATACCCAAGAACATATAATTTTCTCTTTTTAAAAGATGAGGCAAACAGTGGACCGTTATACCCAAGTCCTACCAATACATTGCCAGATCCTTTGGAGCCCAGATTACTGGCACAAGAGGAGTTTGGATAATCTTAGAATGATAAGGTTTCCTAGTGTCCAATATGACCTTTCCTATCAAAGATTATGAAGCAAAATTAGGATTTGACAACATTTAATGATGATATGTCTTACATATAAAAAAAAGTACAGCTCAACAGTAATAATTCATTGTTTTAACTTGGTAAATATGTAGATGCTTATAGATTTTGGTTCTAGAATCAACTACTGTGACTTCAAGTACATATACATATTAAATAGCTACAAATACATTATTTCAATATACCAGAGAACTTCAATGGTCCCACAGATGATCTAGGTCTGCTCCCCCATTTTATAAATGAGGAAAATGAAGCTGACAAAGAAATATTAATTAGCAACTAGTTAATTATATTAACAATAAGTTAACAACTAGTTAATGATAGATCTAGGACTATAAAAGAGGATTACCGTTGAGTAGCTGTTACTTATTTCTCACCCCAGTGTCCCTAATATCACATTCACAGTCCTATCATTTGGTGGGTGGAGTCATTTAGAGTTAAGAAGATAGAGGTTAAAGGACAGTTAGAAGACTCAGTAGTAGAACACCAGACCTGAGTTCAAATACAGCTTCAGACACTTAATATTTTTTTAGCTTCGTGACCCTGGGCCAGTAACTTAACTTCAATTGCCTTCACACATACACAAAATTTTTTTTTTTAAAGATATAGATTTGAATCCTACCTCAGGCACTTAGTAGTTGTTTGTTATTGCTGTAGTTTAGTTGTTTTCAGTCCTGTTTGGGGTTATTTTGGCAAATACACTGGAGAGTTTTGCCATTTACTTCTTCAGTTCATTTTACAGATAAAGAAACTGAAGTAAACAGAGTAAAGTAACTTGCATGAGGTCACACACTTAATAAGTAAAGCCACATTTGAACTCAGGTCTTCCTGAATACAGACCTGGCACTCTATCCCCTATATCACTTAGCTGCCCCTTAGTAGTTAATTTATGACTTTGAAGGTCACTTCAGTGCTAAGATCCAATGATGCTAAAACTGATTCCTATGCAAGCCACTAGAGATATTTTCTGCTTTGATGAGGCATCCTTTTCATTGTGTACCAGGCATATTAATAAACACACCAGATACATCTACAAAAAACAGAGACACAAAGTAGAAACTTAAAATCATTCAACCAAGAGGTGTCACCTACAGTAGAATCAAAGTTATCATGCTGCTACCTTTCTACAAAATAAAAACTGGTTAAAGTCTCAGTATATATTGATATCACATAGCATATTGGCTCCAGGGGCAAGCGCACTTTCTCTCTCTCTCTCTCTCTCTCTCTCTCTCTCTCTCTCTCTCTCTCTCTCTCTCTCTCTCTCTCTGACATAAATACCCCTAAAGCACTGACCAAATGTAATCTATTTAATCATTCCAAATGAGAAAGTTATTTATAATTTTTTCCTGGATGGCAGGAGTTCACAGATAAACAGATTGATGGAGGAATAACTGTATTTCAATATAACTGGCTTCATTTGTATTCAAATGCATTTTATTTTATGCAATTTAAACAGATTCTGAGAAGAAATCCATAGATTTCACTAGACAACCAAAAGGGTCTATTATACACTATATGCACATTTTAATAGTACCTGCTATAGGGGAAATAAGTGACCACATCTTTCTTTTCAGGATATCATTTTCTGTTTTAAATTCACTCCAGAGCCCCTACGTTTTAACAGACTACCTTTATCCTGAAAAAGCAATAACCTTATTAAGCAACATGTATTAAGGATTTAATTATGTACCATGGAAAAAATAATCTTTAATCCATATATATATTATATGATTCACTGAGGTTACTTAGAGATCAGAGGAAAGGAGCATGGGGGTAATAAAACAAAACTTATTAAATCTTTCCTTAAACCAGCACCCTTTAAAGTGGACAAAGAATTTTATACCACATTTTCTCTCAACTACTTTTTTTTATTATGATGAGTATGAATTTAATGGCATAGAATAAGCCATGAAATACATTTGCCTAACTTGCTATCCTCAACCAATATATAATTATGATTTTAATGTCTTTTCATATGAAACAGTTCCTTTCTTTCATTACTTTCCAGATACAGTATTACAGAGTTAAAGCACTTAGAGTCAATAGCCAATTATAGTCAGATGCAGATATTTTGGCATGCCATCCTCTCAAAGCACCAAAAATAACTACAAATTTCTAAACTAATCATCCCAAAATATCTGATCCTGAAAAATACATATCCAATATTCTGATTCTAAACAGAGTGGTGTTAGGAGACATATATGTCAAGCAACATGCAAGAACAACATTTTACTGAAAATTATCACTACAAAAATGCTGTTTTTAAAAAAAACTATTAAGAACACTTTTTTTTGCAAAATAAAATAAAATACATCAACATTGTTTGAAGCAATAGGGCAGCAAGATTTTCTTGGAGGAAGTTATTTCCCTGGGGGCAATTTCAGGAACTCCTGTGCCAATGGCAAAGTAAAGAATATTTCTAACAAATATTGGTGAGAAAAGGCTTTAAAGAAAATTTTCATTTTATCCCTCTCTATTTATATTACAAAAAAGCACATTATTACATTTGTTCATTGCATATATATAGCTTTCTCAAAGGCATGACTAGTTTTTAAATTATTGTCACATGAACTGCTACTGGTAACTTATCAAATGTATGAGATTGCTGTTTTTCACTTGTTTCAGTAATGTCCGACTTTTCTTGGTCCTGTTTGGAGTTTTCTTGGTAAAGATATTAGAGTGGCTTGCCATTTCCTTCTCCAGCTCACTTTATAGAAGAGTAAACTGAAGCAACCAGGGTTAAGTGACTTGCCCAAGATCACACAATAAGTGTCTGAGACCAGCTTTGAACTTAGGAAAATGAGTTTTCCTTAATTCTAGGCCTGATACTCTATATACTGTGCCTTCTAGCTCTCCCATATGCATGAAGTATTATGGTAAAATGGATAAGCATCAGCCTTGAAGTCACAGGATCAGAGTTCAAATTCTTCTTCTAATACTATTTCAGTTTGGATGAATCACTTAACTTCATTAGGTCAGTTTCCTCATCAATAAAATAAGAATGTTGCATTAGGTCTTAAACCAGGGATCATGAATTTTAAACCAATATTTTTAATAACTAATTACCTTCTTTATTAATCTATAGTTTTATCTTATCCATTTCAGAACATTATTATTAAAAGGAGTCTATATATTTCATTGGATAGCCAAAGAATACAAACAAAAGGCTTTAAAAGGTCATTTTATAGATGACAAAACTAAGGCCCAGATAGAATTGCCCAACATCACACAGATGTAAGAGTCATAGGTAGTATTTGAATCTAAATCCTCTGACTTTGGAATCCTAGTTCTTTACCCTATGCTAACTAATATTGAAGTCCTATCTCCTTTTCTATATTTTAAAATTTGGAACAAAAGCCAAAGCTATAGTGTTTGACATTTTTTAATAAAGATTCCATTATTATGAATAGAGACAACAAGAAGAAATAGTTTAACCTTCTTTTCCTCTAATATCAAGATATACTTCCTTTATCATGTTCTAACTCACTGATACCTACAGACATAACATAATTTCAACAATTGCACTACAGACTAGATAGGTTGTTGATTTAGACCTATATATCATTACCAAAAACATTGAGTATGTCAATACAAAGCCTCTTCTAAAATCTCTCTTTCTACAGTTTTTTCTTCCACATCTTGACTTTGTCTATTAAGGTTTCAATATATCGCAGGTCAACATAAGAAATTAAACAGTAATTTGGAGGGAGTTTTATGGAAGCTGCAGTTGATACATGAAGATCAGCAAATGACACAGAAAAAGTTTAGAAATTCAGAAATGCATAAAATACATGTATAGAATCATATAATAACATATTTTAATCTTTTAATACTCTAATAATCAGACTTCTCTGGTACAAAAAGAGGGTCAAAACATTTAACACGGCTTTCCCAGATCACCAATGCACCAAGCCCCTAACTTCCATGATATGGAAGTAATAACCGTTTTTTTTTTTTTTCCCCAAAAAAATCTTTAAAAGAAAGAAAGAAATAACAGTATTACAGCAGACTAGACCATTCTAGAGTGTTTTGACTTTTATAACTCAGTGGCTCCTCTATTTATATAAATTAACTCCATTTAGAAAAGCACACATTAGCTGTAATTAATTTAAATACTTATCTGAACCACTTCTATGTGTTATTCTCCCCTTGATGTGCAATTAGTTCAACTCAAGCTTTTCCCTTCCTGATCTGATTACAATTAAAACAGCAAAGGTGAGAAAAGAAACCTCTACAGCAAATGATTTAATAAATTAGGTATATATCAATTTCTTTCTTAGCCTCCAGTAACTTGGCTGGACTAAACAGAGGATCAATGAAGTAAAAATAAATTAGAAATCTTATTATGCAACAATGTTGGATTTTAAAATTTTTAAATACAGGTTTTCCCTATTATAAAAGTGGAATCACAGTGTAAAACTGGTAAAAAAAAAAAAAAAAAAAAAAAAACAGGGAACTATGTGGCACAATAGGTTAAGCACTTGACGTGAAATCAGGAAGACTCATCTCATGAGTTCAAATCTGGCCTCAGATCCTTACTGACTATGGGACCCTGGGCAAGCCACTTAACCTTGATTGTCCCAGTTTTCTCATCTGTCAAATTAACTGGAAAAGGAAAACCAATCCAGTATCTTTGCCAAGAAAACCCCAAATGGGGTCAACAAAGAATCTGGCAGCAAAAAAACTGATTAACTATGAGAAAAAAAAAAAAGTAAAATTTCTTTTTTTTCCCTTTTAAGGGCAATGAGGGGAAGAATGATTTCAAAAATATCCAGAAGAAATATGTACAAGAATAATAACAAATATCCTGCTGGAACTCTGGACAAATAATCACCTAGTATTATATTCTGTCTTTCATCCTCTCTTCTTATGTTAAGTATTAACCAAGTAAGAGCAGGGGAAAATAATCAACAATATTCCCAATGATAATTTAGCATCTATTCATTTATCTTCATTTACAAGCACACTATTTCACTTTAATTGCCCAAAGAATTAAATTCTTCTAAAACTAAGCATGGATTAGTAAAATGCTGGCATAAGTATCTGCTGTTACCTTGTATAAATTTGATCAGGGGACACATAGGATCAAGTTTAAATTTATTAAGGAAAAAAAAAAAACTAAGATGTATGAGCCTAATGAGGCATCATTAGGACTTGGAGATGAAAAGAAAAGAAAAAGAAAAAAAAAAACATTCTGACTCCAATGCACATTATCTGTTGTCTTAGCCAAGTTCCTTAATCTTTCTTAGCTTCAGTTATTTCATCTAAAAAAATGAAGCTAAACAGTAGCACTCATCTCATAGGATTATGGGAAAGATTAAAATAAGATAAAATAAGTGCCAAACTTAGTAGCAGTAGCAGCAGCAGCAGTAATAGTAGTAGTAGTAGTAGTAGTAGTAGTAGCAGCAGCAGAAGAAGAAAAGGAAGAAGGAGGAGGAAGAGAAGGGGAAGAGGAGGAAGAGGAAAAGGAGAAGGAAGAGCAGGAAGAGGAAAAAGAAAAAGAAAAGGAGGAAGAGAAGGAGAAAGAGGAGGAGGAAGAAGAGGAGGAGGAAGAGGAGGAGGAGGAGGGGAAAAAATTATTAGTTTTATTAAGAGGCAGCATAATTTAGAAGACAGAAAGCCACAGAATCTGGAAGACCTGACTTCAAATCCTCAGTAAATCAGTGAACAAATATTTATCAAGCACTTACTACATATCAGTCACCACTGTAGGTATAATGAAAAGCAAAGATAATCTCTACCCTCAAGAAGTTTACTTTCTAATTGGACAGGTATCTTGCAAATAATAAGGTACATACAAGATTTTTACAGTACAGAAAGAAATCTCAGAGGGATAAGCATGGGGATGAGAGTAAGAACAGGGAGTGAGAAAAAACAGGAAATGCCTCTGGAAACCAAGTCTTAAAGGTGGGGAGATAAAAGGCAGAGGAGAAGGGACTCCCTCTCTGTCCCACACATATAGCCCTTTTCGTGAACTGGAAAACTTATTTAAACCTCAGAACTCCAGAAAACCCTTTAAGATGATAAATAAAAGAGCAAATGCCTACCTACATTAATAAAAGTAGTTTCTTCAGGAGGAATTCCCTATATCATAGAAATTACAAATTCTGTCCCATTTCATGGGACAGCAGCAGCAGGAGGAGGAAGAGGAGGAGGAGGAGGAGTGATGGTGGTGGTTGGTCATGGTGATGGTGGTGATGGTGATGGAGTGGTAGTAGTGGTAGTCACAGTAATTGTGTTGGTGGTTGTAATGGTAGTCAGCAGTAAATGACAACACTTAATAGCTGCGAAACCCTAATCAAGTCACTTAATTTCTGTTTGTCTCAATTTTCTCAACTGTAAAATGGGAAGAATAATCCAATCAAACCTTATAGGGTTGTTGTGAAGATCAAATGAGATATTTGTAAAGCACTTAGTACACTGCCTGGCAAATAATAGATACTTAATAAATGCATCTTTCACTTTCTCCTCTTACATCCTCCCACACATATACACCTTCAGCAGAATTATAGAGGTCACTATATTAAAAGCCAGAGAAGGAAATGAAAAACCACTCCAGTGATCTTTGCCAAGAAAACCCCAAATGGGGTCACAGAATTGGACATAACTGGAATGACTGAGCTATAATATATTAAGAGAAACAGACTTGCATAATTTTAATCTGCAATCAAAAGGGAGGAAGGCAGGATAAATTGAAAGGGAAAAATTAAAGATTTTCTGTTATCTTTTTAAGGCTTAGATAATCTTGATTCTCATAACTTAAAATTAGAACAAACTGAGGTCTGAATTCACAACCTAAGTGTTACATTCACTATTTCCTGCTTGGTCCCCCATAAGAAAACTATTTTTATTCATCTTTTTATTTCCCCTTAGTTCCCAGGATAAGGTGCCTTGATCATAGGAAGTATTCAATAAATATTCATCACATCAATGCCCTCTATATACTTATATACTGTGTGTGTGTGTGTGTATGTGTATGTGTGTATACACACACATTATATATTTAAAAGGTTTATTGTGAGAACTTCAAAGTATTTTATCCAATGACGTGCCTCTCCATGTTAATTTGGTTTCCAGATACCTAGGTAACCATTAAGTAGTCAAAACAACAACAAAAATGATCAGTATCAAACTTGATTTTAATTTGTCCTCTTTACCTTTATAAGTAAAAATTGCAGGCATATATTATGTTATATAGATTCACATGCATATATATGCATGTGTGTCCTACTATATATTATTATATGTAATTACATATATTTTAATAGGGATATATGTATGTGTATATTTTCAGTGTTTCCTTGGGGAGAAACAAAATGAAGCAAAGAGCTACCTCATTTCATAGTCACTAAAATTAGGGACCATAAAGAATTGCTGAGCTAATACACTTTCCTATAATTGAAGCATCACCAGGGAGAATGATTAGTTAATGTATGTCTTCGTTTGTACATAGATTTGTGAAGTTTTTGTTTGTTTTTAATGAGGAAGATTTCTTTCCCCCTATTTTGAACAATTTCTTTAAACATTTGCTCCACTGGGTAAGTAAACATTGTTTATTTTGTCACGTCAAAAAAATTTAGAGGAATACAAGGAGGGAAACATATGGGCATTTTCATAATGTTGTCTGTTGGGTGCAAATCTTTTCATTCCCTCTCTTTAATGAATGCTGCAGTATCTTATATTTCTTACCCAAATATGCTCAATTTTGCTCAAAGTAGGTGACCAATCCAGGCAAGAAGAGCATTCCTGCAGTCACTTTTAATTTTGTATGCGAGGAAATGGACCAAATCTTTCACAAGAATATTTTGGTTTGATGTTTGTCCTTCGTCCTCAAAGTTGACCATAACATCAGGAAGGTGATGCCATGACATGTAAATGATTTGAATTAAAGTGAGGTAGGTTTATGCAAAGTCACCAGGTTCACTTTCTGCTCCAGTGCTATTTGGGTTTAAGGGCCAAAAATAGACTGGAACTATAGAAAAGTCCTGGATCCAATTGGAGACCTCGGCCTTTTTAAACTAAGGTCTTTCTCAGGTGTCAGTTTGAGGCAATGCCCAATCAAAAATGATGAAGACTATAGTATCAGAGAAACCCAGGGAAACATTTTTGAACTGATACACAGTGAAGGGGATAATTTATACAATATTAATAACATTGTAAAGGGCAACTCTGAGAAAGAATATAGAACTTTGATCAATGTAGGGACCAATGATGACTGTAGAAGAGTTGACAGTGAAAAACACTTCTGTCCTCTCAGTGATGGCTAACATGGAGGTTCACAATGAGATATTCATTTTCAGATATGCTCAATAAGCCACAAGATTGTTCAGAACATGAAACATACATCCTTTTTCTTTTGTTTCTTTTTTTTTTAACTTCAATTCTGGATCTCTCTATCTTACTCAGGAAGGATCAAAATACAGGACCTCAAAGATGTGATTATACTCCTGGTCAGCACAAAAGATTTGACCAGCTCTATCCCCTAATATGAGCTATTTCTCTCTTCCTTAGGCAATTTGGAAACCTCAACCCTTTGGGATTCTATAACGGTGCTGGACTTAATGAGAACACCGGATAGGTTTAACTTAGTACAGCTCAGAACTCCCAATATCAAGAGAACTGAGTCTCAACTTCCCCAGGATCAGGGATTATGAAAATGAACCAACACAATTGACTCAGCATGTCCCTAAACATGATAATTAAGTTACCAGCTCTAGATTTTAAGGAATAAAATTATTAAAGTAGAAACCACTCTTTTCCATGGTTATGTCTACTTAATTATGTTTGTTTAATTAATGTTTTTTGTTATTATTGTGAGTGGCAGGGCTGGTTTTTAAACCTAAGTCTCTTAATTTGACCTCATCTATAAATGAAAGTGTTGAATCTCTAAAGTACTTTTTAATTACAAATATATGTTCCACAGTGGAATAGGTTAGGTACACCAGACACAATAATCAATGACTATAATAATATACTGTTTGATAAA
Organism: Antechinus flavipes; assembly: GCF_016432865.1. Classification (NCBI taxonomy): domain Eukaryota; kingdom Metazoa; phylum Chordata; class Mammalia; order Dasyuromorphia; family Dasyuridae; genus Antechinus; species Antechinus flavipes. The sequence goes on along the minus strand of NC_067402.1, from coordinate 250,082,248 downwards.
CCAAAGACTCCAGCTTCTACAATAAAAACTCACTATTTGGCAAAAGTTGCTGGAAAAACTAGAAAATAACATATCAGAAATTTGACATAGACCTACACCTCACATCTCATATCAAAATAAGGTCAAAATGGGTAAATGATTAAGGCATAAAAGGTGACACTATAAATAAATCATAAGAGCAAGGGATAGTTTACCTATCTTATCTTTGCAGAAGGGAGGAATTTGGTCAAAGAAGAAACAGAGAACATTATAAAATGCAAAATTGATAATTTTGATTACATTAAATTGAAAAGATTTTGTACAAACAAAACTAATGCAGCTAAGATTAGAGAAGGGAAGCAGAAAGCTGGGAGAAAAAAATGTTTATAGGCAGTGTTTCTGATAAAGGCCTAAAGTCCTCATTTCTAAAATATATAGAAACTGTATCAAATTTATGAGTATGTCATTCTCCAATTGATAAATGGCCAAAGAATATGAATAAATAATTTTGACATGAAGAAATTTAAAAAATTTCTAGTCATATTAAATGAAAACACTCTAAATCCCTATTGATTAGAGAAATGAAAATTAAAACAATTCTGAAGAACCACCTCACACCTATCAGATTATCTAAAATGATAGGAAAAGATAATGATAAATGCTGTATGGGATATGAGAAAACTGGGAAACTAATGCATTGTTGGTGGAGTTGTGAAATGATTCAACCATTCTGAAGAGCAATTTAGAACTATGTCCAAAGGTCTATAAAACTGTGCATATCTTTTGACCCAGCAGAGCCTCTATTGGGTCTGTATCCGAAAGGAATCATTAAAAAAAAGAGAAATATATAAATGTATAATGTGTGTGTGTGTGTGTGTGTGTGTGTGTGTGTGTGTGTGTGTATATATATATATACGATATAAATATATAATGTATAAAAATGTCTGTAGCAACTCTTTTTTGTGGTGTCAAGGAATTGGAAAATGAGCAGATGCCCAACAACTGGGGAATAGCCAAATATAATATATGATACTAAGTGAATACTATTGTGCTATAAAAAATTATGAACAGGCTGATTTTAGAAAGGCCAGGAAAGAAACACATAAACGAATACTGAGTAAAACAGACAGAACCAAGAAAATATTGTACACAGTAGCAGGATTGTGTGATAATCAACTATGACAGATTTGGTTCATCTCAGTGATTCAATGATTCAAAGAAATCCCAATAATCTTTGTTTGGAAAACATCATCTCATCCAGAGAGAGAACTGTGGAGACTAAATATACATCAACACATAATATTTTTCCCTTCTTTTGTTTTTTTTTCCTTGTGGCTTTTCCCTTTTGTTCTGATTTTTCTCTCCCAATGTGATACATATGAAAATATGTAAGAAATGAATGTACATGTACAACCGCCCAGAATTTTGGCCTTTAATGAGAAGAAATAAGTATTTTTTTTTAAATCTATGATACAAACTGTCCTATGCTTTAAGAATTCACTATCACATACTTTCATAGGCAAGGCAGGATGGTAAATGTTTAACAGCCACTTTGGAGCATATGGAGGGAAATGTATCTATGGCACACCTTTGAAGTTTAATCTGAATTATTAACATTTTCTTCATCACTTTCTTAAATTTAAATAATTAACAAAAAATAAATTAAATCTCAATTTGTAGATTTGCCAGTTTCTGAAGCATAAATGCTGATACTAAAATTTTAATCATCAGCCCTTTTGAACCAGTATGAGTTGATTCTAGCATATCTATGGACATGATAATATGATCCTATTCTCTAGAGTAGTATCATAATACTCTCTGAGTATATGAAAGGATATGGGAAAGGGAGAAAAAAGGAAAGAAAGAAAGGTAATGGGGAAGGAAAAGATTTATGCTTTTCCAAGAAGAACTGAAATGCTTACAAAACCTCTGGTATTCTGCTAGATAAAATCTAAAATTACTATTCCATGTTCTCAGTACAAATTAAAAATGAAATATAATAAATAAAAAATTTAAATAATATCCAGATTTTTTTTAAATGGATGTCACTTGTCTAATGTTACAGGGAAGAACTACAAAGGAGAAAACGCAGCAAATTCTATTTGGAAACAAAACGTCCCTGTCATGTAACCTTAAATGCATTTTAAAAACTGTAGCCCAGATTTTCAGATCTAGTTAGTCATGTACAGTTCCCATGACTAATGTTTTTGTATTCGAGTAATGGAAGGAGAAATGCTGAGTTATCTCCCCAAGTGAAAGCTTTGGTTAGTCACAAGAAGCCTCTAATCAAAAACGTACATCCTTTTCCTTTCCTCCTGCATCTGTACTTCTAAAATCTTTTAAACACTACTTGGTCATAAAACGTTATTCTTCTTCTCATTTTAAAGTAGAAGGGGAAAATTTACACACTTCATCTGCTGGAGGCATTTCATTTCCTTTTCTGAAGAATTCTTTATATTTGCTGTCAGTCAAATATATGCCTTCTCTGCTTTTTCCATCTGTCTTAATTTTCCCTCTTCTTTTCTCTCTGGTCAAAATCAAAGGAAAGGTCGTGTAGTAAAAAGAACATTGCATTGATGGTCAGAAACAATGAGTTCAAATTCCAACTCTGGTACTTCATAGGCCAGAAATCTTGTTTTTTTTTTATTCATTCATTTCAGTCCTGCCCAACATTTTGAGACCCCCATTTGGGATTTTCTTGGCAAAGATCCTGGAGTGGTTTGCCATTTCCCTTTCCAGCTTATTTTACAGATGAGAAAACTGAGGTAACCAGAGTTAAGTAACTTGCTAAAAGTCACACAACTACTAAAAGTCTGAGGCCGGATTTCAACTCAGATCCTCCTGATTTCATGGCACAAAAATGTATATTCACTGTGTCACCTAGATATCTCTGAGGTGCCTCTGCCCCACTTACATTCTTTCTCCAAGTCTCAGGTTCATAACGTTTAAAATCAAAATAACAATACTCACAACCAATCCATTTCACATGACATTAGTCATTCAACTTTTCTCCTGATCTGTTTTCTAAAGTTGAAAATGATATCTAAGGTCCCTTTTCATCTTCAAATCTATAATCCTTATTTTAATGCTATATCAATAGTAGTAGTAATATCATTGATTCATTTGTGTTTTGTTTTAAAACAAAGACACTACACTAATCTATTTTATAACAAGTAGAGAGATAATATTGTTCCAAAGATATTAATTTTTTTAATTGGTCAACAACTTAATAAGCAGTTATTGTTAAGATTTTACCTTGTATCAAGTCTATGCTAAGAGCTGAAGATACAAAGAAAGGAAAAAAGCAATCAATTAAAAAATTAATAAGTGACTCTTATGTTTCAGGAATTGAATCCTCCCTACTCTGAAGAAGTTTATAATCTAATGGGAGAGACAACATGCAAACAACTGTATACAATCAGGATATATACAGAATAAATTGGAGAAAATATCTGGGAGAAAGCATTAGCAATAAGGGGGCCTTGAAAAGGCTTCTTTTTTTAAAAAAATATATTTATTATTTTATTTTTCTCCAATAACATGTAAGAACAATTTTTAGCATTTGTTTTTAAAACTTTGTGTTCCAAATTCTCTCCCTTCCTCCTTCCCCACACCCCTCATCAAGAAGGCAAGCAATATAGAACATATATATATATATATATATATATATATATATATATATGTTATCATGCAAGACATATTTCCATGTTAGTCATGTTATGAAAAAAGAAACATAGACCCAAAAAATCCCACTAGAAAAAGAAAATAAAAATAGCATGCTTCAATCTGTATTCAAATACTATCAATTCTCTGTCTGAGGATAGATGGCATTTTTTACCATAAGTTATTCAGAATTGTCTTGAATATATTGCTGAGAATAACTAAAGTCATTCACAGCTGATCAGCTTACAATTTTGTTACTACTTTATACACAACACATTTCACCTGGGAAAGGTTTTTTTGCAGAAGGGAAGATGCTAGTTGAGAATTGAAGGACAACAAGAAAGTTAAGAGGTAGAGGTAAGGAGAGGGTTCCAGACATCATGAACAGACAGCAAAAAGACATGAACAGAGTAGATGGATTGCCTTATGTAAGGAACCACTAGGAGATCAGCATCCCTGGATTGTAAAGTACATGAAGTGATTGTAGAGTACATGAAAACGTTGGAGGGGGCTGGGTTATGATGGGATTTAAACTGAAACAGAGAAGGCAATATGGAGCCACTGGAATTTACAGAATGAAGATGAGAGGAATATGAAATGGTCAGGACCCTAATACAATATTCTAATAGCTAAAATAAAAGAGATATAGTGAATTTCTCCAAATGAACAACTGTTTAAAGCAGTGGAAGAAAGACATTGTTACATAGTGAGTGGAAAGAAGACCTGACTTGGAATCAAGAAATGCTGGATTCCATTCTGTTTCTAAGCCCATACTAGTTATGTGATCATAGGAAAGGCTTTTGATTTTTAGTGTCCCAGGTAACAATTACAAATAGTCATTAATATATGTATTTGTATCCATTGGTAAGCTGCATGTATCCCCCAAACAAAGAAGGGAATGAAAAATAAAACTTTAAAATATTTCCCATTTCAGGGGCAATTAAGTGATACAATGGATAGCATATTAGTCCTGGAGTCCAGGAAGACTTAAGTTCAGATCTGCCTTCAGATCATTACTAGTTGTGTGAACTTGAACTATTGACTCAAAAAGAAAAAAATTCCCACTTCAAATAAATAATGAAGAAAAGAACACTATTGGTTCTAAAGAGCAAGGACAACTAAATAATGATGGTAAACACGGAAGCTGAACTTCAAAGCAAAAGAGGGATAGAGTGTGGGGATGAATCTGTGTATTCACTGGTAAAAAGAATCTCTCTAGTGAGTAAACTCACTCAACCAATGCAGATGGGCCTTTTCTGAAACTCACAGTCCTGGAGACTTAGTTGGGTGAGAAAAGGTAATCATCCTCAAACTGAAATAGATCCCTTCAAGCTGCAATATTGACTTAGAAAACCACAATTTGCAATTTTCTCTGTTGTACTGTATTTTTGTGGGGGGTGGGGTTGTTGTGAAACATTTCTCAATTATATTTTAATTTAGTTCCATCCATGCTTTGTGGACCACATGAGCCCAGGCTATATATGACACCCCTCTTCTAGAACACACACAGAAAAGTTAAGGAATTTGTCCAGAATTATAAATCCATTAATCCCTCAAAGACTTGCAAGAACGTATGCAATCTAAAGGTTAGTGTAGTGCAATACAAAGCAAAGCAGAGTCAAAGGATAAGAGAGGCATTGTGGAATAGTGGACAGGGTGCTGAACCCATAACCACAAAGACCTTAGTTTGAATACCTTAGAATTATTATCTGTGAGAGTCTGAGAAATTACTTACCCTCTCTAGGTCTCAGTTATATCATCTGTAAAATGAGAGAGCTGGCTACAAAGAAGTTGAAAGTCGTTTCCAACTCTAAATCTATGACCCTGCATGATCATAAAGGACCAAATTTAACTCTGGTACACATATGGAATGGTCTTGGGCAAGTAACTTAACTATTCTGAGTTTCAGTTCTGATCTGTCAAATGAGAAGGAAGGAATAGATAATCTTTACAAGCTCTTCCACCTTTAAATATATGACAAGATGAAGAGGGAGTGATGAAAAGGGATTGTATTTCAAGAAGAGACATAACTAGTCATTTTTTGCAAGCAAAAACATATTCTTAAGACAACTTTAAAATACTCACTGGAAGGAGGGATGGGAAAGAGACAAACCTTGTTAAGCTAGGATTCATGGATGTTAAGCAGGGATGATGTTAGAAAACCACCTTGTAGAAGCAGCTTCACATTTGGTTGCTTCCTGTTTTAATTAAATTATTCTAGCTAAGCAAGTACTCATCTCTTGTTATTTCTAATAGTTCAAAGATTGCAAGTATTCTCACAATTCTCTCAATTCAACACCATTGTTCTCTACCAGAGCCCTGTCTCTGATTCCAAGTTGATGAAAATGAAGACAAAAATGAAGGGAAGGGAAATTGAAGGGATAGAAAGGAAAGAAAAGGAAAGGAAAAAAATAAAAAATATATAGGGTTTACTACATGCCAAGCACTATGGTTAGTGCTTTACAAATATTATTTAATTTGATTTTCACAACACCGCTGTGAGTTAGGTGCTATTATTATTCCTATTTTACAATTGAGGAAATTGAAACAAACAGATTCACTTGTCAAACCAGTAAGCATCTAAGGATGGATTTGAATATAAGTCTAGACCTAAAATTCTAGACACTATATCACCAGCAGGATAGAGGTTGGAAGCAGTTATATTTTTCCTACCAAAAACCCAAATAACTGATATTTTGGTTTTACAGACAATGTAATAGAAGGGTTTGAATAGGGAACATTGAAAGGAAAAATAAAGTGCCATTTTTCTTTAGATATACAACCAAAGAAGGTAGAAAAATAAGAAAGAGACAAAAACAAATCCTTTAACCTGAAGTGATAGTTGGAAAGGAAACTACAATAAAAACCACTGATTTTTATGATATGATTTCAAAGACCCACATTTTCACATCACTCCTATAAATAATTCTACTGATATAAAAATCCCTCCAAGGCTTATATAATAGGAGCTCTGCCTGAACAAATTCATGTATACTCAGCTTCTGGCAATATCTGTGATTCACCATTATAGCACAGAGGAAAAGCTACAAAATTGAAATATCCCTTAAACTACTGTTAATTAATTTATTACTTGTCATTTGTAAAAATCACAATTTCTTTTTAAGCTAGATATAAGCTGCTTTAGGCCAGGAATGAATTCAATTTTGTCTTTTTAGCCCCAGTACCCACCTCAGTGCCTTATGATGAGGTCCTTTATATATCCTGTAAATGGAAATACTGTGGTCCAAATGGATTCCATCTTGAGTGGCATCTCATTCTGGGTATCACTTTTTAGGAAAGGCCTTGACAAAGTGGACCATGGCTAAAGGAATATGACTGGGAAAGTAAAAAGATTGAGCTGAAGGAAATTGACAATTAGTAAGAATTAGCACTATTTAGCATGGGAACAGAAACTAAGAAAGCATCTAATAGCTAACTTCACAAATATCAGAAGGGTCCTCATGGAGAAGAATTCAGATGTAATCTCATTCAAATCTTCTTATACTGGGGTCACGATCCTATATGGGGTCACATAAGTGAATGTGGGGGGAGTCACAAAAAATTGGCAATAACAAAAGGTATAAAATATTCCACCAAGATCTAATTCTTCAAGTAAAAATAAACAATTACATCCATCTCATTAGTATGCAAATGTGTTTTCATCTTTAGTAAATGGTAAAATTATGTGTATTCCAAAGAATTGTTTGAAAATAAATTTCTGTATGATTTATTATCAATAACTGTTTCATTTGTATACCTATTTTATATACCTATATACCCAGGGTAATGTAAATTGGATAAAAAGGAGTCATGAGTAAAAAAGGTTTAAGAAATCCTGGTCTACTTGACCCCAAAAACTAGAATAGTAGATAGAAGTTGCTGAGTGGCAGCTTTAGTTCAACCCATGTATGTGGAGGGTAAGGGTGGTAGGAGCTAGACCACCAAATCCCCATCACATAGAAAAGTAAAAGGTATGTTATTAAGAGACAAGGAAGTAATGCATTAAAACAAAGTGCATAGATAAGTCTATATCTTATTATCCCCTTCTTGAGGGGAAGATGTTCTCTGAAGGATTTAAAGAGACAACTTTTCACTTACTTCCAAAATTGGCCACATCCGTGTTGGCAAGCATACCATTGCTGAGTGATAGTTGAAGTACATTACAACTATGCTGTTAAATGAAACCCCTACACCTTTACTAGTGGTTGGTAAAGGGTTTTTTGTTGTCATTTTGTTTATTTGTTTTTTCTTTTATTTAACTGACCATGATGACTTGTGGCAGAATTACTCATCCAGAAGAAACACCATATCTAGTAGAAAGCAGAAAACTACATACACTGACAGAGAGTGTGAGAGAGCAGAGTTTCTACAAAAAGTATGGCCTCTGGAAGCAGGGGGGGGAGGGGGTGTGGCGCAGGGAGGGGTAAGGGGGGGGAAGAGCTAATTATGAGTTAAAGAGAGAACTAATGCTAGTGATTGAGAGTAAAGCTGTGAAGGATAGAGTCAAGGAAATGTTAAAGAGCTAAGATGATGTACCCCAGTAGCAGCACAAGAGCACCTTGAAAAAGAGATTGGGGCCATACAGCATTGAAGGTATGAGTTGATTTGTCCACAGTATTCCCTAAGGGCTTCTTCTAAGCTTTGACCTGCACTTTCCATGGATGTTCTATGTATTTATTACATGGAACAGAGTACCCCCAGTTGTTTTCACTCTTTCATTTATTTTCACTCTCCACTTGTTTTTTCCTTGTTGCCCACAAACATACACATTTCTTCTCCATCTTTTAAAACACTCTCACCTGATCCTTTCAGCTCCTCTACATTAGACTCTGATATCTTTTTTTGGCAAAAATTCTTGAAAAAAAAAACTGTCTTAAAAAGATGCCTCCCTTTTTATTCTTCTTACTTCTTAATTCCTTATTTTCCCAATTCTCACTTCCTCACTTTCTCTGAAACTTTGGATTTTGCTGATCACCCGCTCTTCTTTGATATTCTCTTCTTTCTTGGTTTGAGGGGGATATCACTATTCTTGGCTCTACTCCTATATATCTAGACTCACCTCAGTCTCCTTTGCTGGATCCTCATCACTTCATGCTCATTAACTATATGTGTCTCTTAGGGTTTCTTCCTGGACCCTCTTCTCTTCTTCCTCTTCCTACTTCATTTAGTGATCTTATTGGTTCCTATGAGTTAATAACCATCTTTTTTCTGACAATTTTTAAATCCACCTATCTATTCTGCCCTAACCCTTCTACTGACCTCCAATCCCATCTAAAGAGATTGAAGGCTTCTAGCTTGACTTTGGTGGTCAAAATAACCAAATGGATGAAAATAATAGCAAGATCACTTCCAATCAAGATATGTTGAACATAAAGTTATCAAAAAGAAGGCTATGGTATTACGTAAGCAAGAGATTTATTGGCATCATAAGTAAAAGCATGTATTTAGGATTAAGGTTAGCCTGAATTTAAACTTTTGAAACTCTAAAATAGACCACAATAAATTTAGGGAGAAAACAAATCACACCATTTTAACAAAAGACCAATCTCTAAATGCTTTCTATGGCCTTATATGATGGAAATATAACAGAGAATTTAAACACTTATGAGAAGAAAGAGGATTGATACATATATAATAAATCAATTTTATATATGTATATATATATATATATATATATATATATATATATATATATATATACTCTCAGAACACCTACTATATAGGCTAAAAACGTACAAAACTATTTTTGAAACAATTATAACTTAACCAAGTAACTATAAAAACTGATAAGGATATACCATTGGATTTTCATAGTGTAACTGAAAGTGGTTTATGAAGTGGCCAAGAACCCAGAGTGGAATCCAAAGGCTTTCTTTGAATAATAGTTTCATGAACTCAATCAACAGTATGTTTAAAAAAGAGAGAAAGACAGAAAGAGCATTGAAAAAGTAGCTAAATCATGCAGATTTATTTATAGAAACTTAAGGATGTTTTTATCATAAATTAGAAGCAGCCAATGCCACTGGATATTGCATATGGGACTATTCTTAAGGAACCAGAGCTTATTGATGAATGAAAGTTATATAAAACAACAGTAGATGGATAATCTATTGCTTTATTTGGCTTACAGAATATAAAAACTTAACACCTCCCTAGCTATACAATCTTGTGGCTAGAATTATTTATAAGTTAACAGTCATTCAAAAATTTACATATAACAAATCCACATATTATAAAAATCCACATATTACAAAAACAGACCTCAAAATATCCTTGTGAGAATTCAACAAATAAAAAACAATTAAACTGGACCATTGTTGACAAAGAACTATAGCCCACAAATCCCTGGACACAAGATTGATCCCTAAAAATTAAGAATAACAGTTTTAATAGATGTTGTTGTCATAATCAATATTCGATCTCTAAGCTAAATGGAATAAAAACATTTCAGAATATGGAGGCCTAGCAAAAGGAAGAAAAATCACACAGAATAATATACATGGTATTCCATCTGTTACAAAAATTATTCTAAAATATGCTTTTGACGAGCCTAGCATAAATAAGTTTATAATCCAATGAGTTTATTCAATTAAAAATGAGTTGCTTTATCTACTTGTTAGATAGTATAGTGAACAATAAAGAAAATAAAATAGTATCAGGTTAGTGACTCACCATATAACTATTTCTAGGTGAACTTCATCAAAAAAGATGAAAATGAAATGAAAAAGAAGGGTATAATATAATCATGTTGATAATAACTGACATGTGACATTTGAAGACTTTCAAAGTGTTTTCCATATATTATTATATTTGGTAAGTATAAACATATCACATACACACATACACACACGCATATACTTAAAGATAAAAAATGCATACTAAAATTGAACTTTATAAAATCTCAATATGCAATAATTATGATAATATTACAAGTTTTATAATACCAGTAGGACTAGTAGTCTAAGAATCCATAGTTTTCATGGATTTTTAATATCTTAACGTTTAAAAAAACCTTAAAAAAAAAAAAACCTTAAAAAAAAAAAGCCTTTTGTTTTGTATTGCCCTTGGCATTTACAAATCAACTACCCAATTAAGAATTGTTATTAGACTCTTATTAAAAACTAAATTTCTGGGGTTATATTTTTCAGGAAATAGGGGAAAGTGTATTTTGTTTATTTTACGAGTTCCAGATGAATTTCTTCTACATCATGTTATTTTTTAAAAAAACATTTATTATTACATTTACCCAAAGGCAAAATAGGGCAAAAGACAGGCAGCATGGTTCACATGGTAATTGCTAGCTTATGCATTGTTTTAAATCTGCCATTCAATTTTGTACGCAAACTTTTTTTTAAGTCATATGGCTTTTTAAAAAAATCTAATTTCTAGACATATGGACTAACAATATGTCTAAAAATGACAGGGATAGTGTATAAGAATGCCACAGGCAAACCTGGTATTAATAATATTTTTTTTTCCTACCTGAGAAATATCTTTTCTACTTGACAAAGAGACTTTAGATGAGTACAGAAACACAAGCTTCTGATTAGGCAACAAACAATGCTCAGACTGTTCCAATGTTACCCAGGCCAGTCTGAATACTGTGACTATGTCATCATTGTTTGTTACCGTATCCCTTTTTATCAGCCTTACCCAATCAAAAACAAGCATTCGGCCAGGCATCCAATAGCTAAGTCCTGAAACAGAGGCATTTGCCAGGTGTCAAAGCCTCAATCCCCCAAAATTGTCTCAACTGGGCCAGCCTAGAGAGAAGAGAAGATGACAGAAGAATACCAAACAGCTGTTTTGCTCTAAGCTGAAGAAAGGCTGTTGCCCACAGGGAGGTCAAGCTGAACACTTCAAGTGCACATTGAAGCACAGCCTGAGACAATGTAACAATGCAGCAGGCAGCTGGGAAACAACTGTGAGAAGACACAGCCATGGGATGCACACTCAGCCAGGGTGGTCCAGCTTTAATAAATGGTCACACACATACACACACACACACACACACACATACACACATACACGCCTGCCCTCCTGAGGCTAGACAAGAGCCAAGCAGGATAGAATAGAAAATGGTAAGGTACAATACCACAAATATCACTTGTCACCCCAAAAATAATCCCTTACTACTTAGTCTAACTAAGATGATAACTAAGAGTTTGGATTTAGATCTGGATAGGGCATATAGCATCACCAGGAAAACACAGATATTAAAGTACACTGTCACATTTGTGAGCAGAACACCCCATTAGCCATCCAGAAACAAACTGTACCCTGAAAGAATAACTTCTGTGTCTTATTGGGCAAGTTATTACTTCAAAGACTTTCAATAAAGGTGAGACAGTTTCTTAAAAAGCAAATAAAAGTATCATTTTAATCAAGAAAATGATAGACTTGTTCAAAATCAAAATACACACCCATTTGGATGAACTGCAGAATTACTTTAAAATAAAGTTTAAAAAAATAAATAATAATAATAAACAATGATAGTAAGTTTAAGTAAAGTTAGCCTTAACTTTAATTTGACTGAAACTCCATATTTTAGGGTGTAGATTAAGGCAAGAAGCACAGATTTGGTTATCAATCCCTCCATTGCTTCTCAGGAATAGCAACCATTCTAGACATCCCATGACATATGTAGCATATTCCTGTAGATTCACACCATATCATCATTTAAAATAAAGTTAAATGCCATGTATACAGTCCTTCAATAAAATCCTTCTCTAATCTTTCATCATAATTTAGATAGGTAATCCTGAGTTCTTGAGGGAGAGGATGGCAGCATGAGATGAGCATATGGAAGAGCCTACTGATTTTGAAAATTTTCAACTATGAGCCAAGTGATGGATTATCATTCTATGTCCAAAGATTTTCATCACCAAAAAGTAGGTCAACATGTGATAATGATAGTGACATATATATATTACATATATATATACACATATATGTATGTGTATATTATATTGTTCAAACTTGACTTTGGAGGTCAAAATAACCAAATGGATGAAAGTAATGTAATATTATACAATGCAATTACATAATTATATGGCATAATTATACATGTGTGTAATACAATATTATAACAGGATATACAATTAGGTTTACCTACATGTAGCCATTATACATATAAATTTAAGTGTCATGCATGCATACCACAGAGCAGCTATGTGCTTTTATATATAGTAAATACTATTTAGCATGGTATAAATATTATATGTAGAAATTATACATAGTATAGTATAGTATACTGATATTACTATAGAAAGTATATATATATACATATATATGGATGTAATATATGAGGATGTACATATACATATGTATTTGTGTGTATATATAAATATACATTTACATAAACATATAGATATAGAGTTAAGTCACAGGAATTCATACCACTGGATAGATACGGCATAGAGAAGAAATCTGAATCAGTGAAGGGAATACTGACCTCATCCCCAGTGAAATCACAGTACTGAAAAGCCCTAAACTATGCCCATGATAATTTATTTTCTTGTTATTGCTACTATTTTTGTACTTTCTATTCAATACCACTTTTAGATTTGTCTACAGATTTCTGAAATCAGTATAGAAATGGTACAGGGAAAGCTTTGATGAATCAGCAGTTACTTTTTAAATTTTCTGAAGAAAATCCTAAAATATTTTTTCTTTAAATAGACCCAAACAGAGTATAATAAACACAACTATCACCACAAAATCTTCATTAGTTTCTTTATAATGTGAGCATTTGAATTAAGATGGCATTTTAAGTTTTCAATGGAACTACATCTGCACCACTTCAGGCATATATGGATGTCTACTCATTCCAATCTATTCTGAGAATCAATAGATAACTTTTGGAAGTACTATTGGACAAAGAATTTGCATTGGAGCACCAAAGATTCTGTTTGCAACAAACTTCAAGAAACAAATTTAGCTCAAATCTTTATTTAGACTTTTATTAAGATTGAAAAGGACTTTTAAAAGGAGCATTTCTAAGTCTTAGGGATCACAGAGAAAATTTCCTATGCTTTTCAGTCATTTTTTTAAATAAACAAGGAAGTAGTAAGAGAATCACAAAAAAAAAAAAAATCTTGTTTGTCAAGATTTTTGAGATACTTAAGCAAGTTAGTATTGAACATGCCTAAGATTTTTATTCTAAGTTCAAGGATATATGGGTTCAGAATTTGTGCTTTTGAAATGTGGGTAAAATGTCCCTTTTGTTCCAGTCAAAATGTCTTGTCTGGTTCTTTCCTGTGAATGACAGTTCATGACCCACCCTGGTGTATTCCAGAGAATACAAAAAAAGAATTCTCTTTTAGAATTCCTAGTTTTTTGTTTTTTTTTTAAAGGGACAACTCTGGGGCTACTTCCTCCATGAGGTCTTTCTTGGTTCCCCCAGTTGTTGGCAGCCTTCTCCATATTGGAATTATTTTGTGTCATGTTGAATAGGAAACAACATTATAGATTATAGGCTGGTTTGTAATGAGGACAATCTGGACTCCAGTCAGGCCTTGACATAAATTTGCTATGTAACTCAAAGACAAGTCATACATTTCAATGCCCAAGGTAACCTTTCAAAATTCCATGCTAGGGAACAGTTATCTACCTGTACTAGTAGATGAGAGAAAGAGTTTCCTCACTGAGAAGTCCCTGTACCTATGACATTACAGGTCTGAACAAGAAAGCTCAAGATTTGAATGAGAGTGGCCTGCTTTTGAATCTATGATCTACCTGTGAGACCAAGGATAAACTATTTGATCTTATAAGGAATCAGTTGTCTCATTTGCGAAGTGAGGCAATTATGCAGCCATTTCTTCTATAACTTAACATATATGTTCCCAGAAAATATCTCACCATACAAAATACAATAAACAAAATTAATGTTCATGGGGAAAACATTCAAAAACTTCATCAGTGACATATTAAAAACAAGATAGGAATCTAATAAAAATAGTTTTATATATATATGAAATGGTTAAGAAATACATAAATGCCACAATAAATAATGGCAGAAATCACAGCTTAATTAGGATGCACCATTGTCTGGCAGGAGCCTCCTCCAACTTGGGCAAACTACAACTCCTACCTTGGGCCTGAGACCAAAGGGAGGGCGGGAGGAAGAAAAAAGGGAAAGTAGCCCTCCTCCACGAACAACTTCTACAACAATGCACCAGAAGAACCATAATAAATGATCCTTTACTTTGACAAATACTTAAAGTTTGCTTAAGGCTTAAATGGGTGTTGGGAAGATAGCAACTATAATTATTGTCAAGTAATACAGTTTTCCCTGTTTTCTCACTGTTTCTATAGGAAGAAATTCCAAAGAACCAAATTAAATATTCTTGTTTGTTCAAAATATTCACTGATAAATGAATGATCTTGGGCCAAATTAACATTTTCAAAACAAGTAATCTAGCAAATCAATTATATTCTATGACCTCAGAGATCCCTTCCAGCTCAAATTCTACAAACTTCCGTAAAGAAGATGGATTTATCTATCTGCATGAATTGTGTATCATCCCAGTAGAATGTGAGCTCTCAGAGTATGGAGACTATTTCACTCTTTTCTTTATAGCTATCACATTGCCTAGCATAATACTTTGCATATAGTAGATGCTTTATAAGGGTTTGTTGAATTGAACTGAATGGTCCATTAACTTATTATATTTCACATATATGCTTTTTAATTGCTTTGGCTTTTCGTTTGAAAAGAGGTCACAGAAAATGGTGCCTGAAAATTCACAATCTCTAACATATCTACTATAATAAGCTATTAATACAAAATATTATTGTTTGTAAAGAAAAAAATGAAGCAAGGGCTATTTCGGTCAAGATCATAAGTTTGTGGATCTAAAACTGAAAGAAATCTCAAAGACAATGGAATAGAAATACCTTATTTTACAGTTGAGGAAAATAGTCTTAGAAAATTTAAGTGACTTGCCTAAGGTTACAATGATAATCAACAGAAACAAAATCTGAATTCATGTCTTCTGACTTCACAATCAGTATTCTTTTCACAATATGACTCTCTTGTCTCTTCAAAGTACATATATGTATACAAACACACATACATATACATACATGCAAATATGACCAAAACAAGAAGACCCTTGAGCCATAGCAGCCATTAAATGTCAACATTAATGCCCATTTAATTTAAACTTGTCCTTTTTAATTTTTAATTTCCAGAAACAGTCAAACATTTATTGGTCCAATTCCAATTTACAAAAAAGTACAACTGGCAACCTTCCATCTTCACTTACAAAGTCTTTTGGGGGTAGAAAAAATGGTCATTTAAATTTTCAGAACTCTTCCTTTTTTCATTCCTTCCTTCCTTCCTTTTTTTTCCTTCTTTCTTTTCTTCCTTCCTTCTTTCTTCCCTCTTTTCCTTCCTTTTTTCCTCCATTTCTCTCTCCCTCCCACTATTCCTTCTTTTCTTCTTTTCTTCCTTCCTTCAAGCCCCTTAAGAAAAATTACTAATTCTAATCAGGAAGAGCACTTAATAAATTCTGTCCCAAACCAAACACTATTGAATATTCTCCATTTCATCTGTATGGTTCACTAAAAATGACTATTCAAGTCAATAAACATTTCTTAAATATAAACTATGTGCAAGCCATTAATGAACCTAACTGTCCATTTTTTTTTTATTATTA
The DNA here is from genome assembly GCF_016432865.1 of Antechinus flavipes. NCBI lineage: Eukaryota > Metazoa > Chordata > Mammalia > Dasyuromorphia > Dasyuridae > Antechinus > Antechinus flavipes. Next base: position 250,065,944 of record NC_067402.1, on the reverse strand, counting down.
TAGCTTTTTATTTACAAGTTATATGCATGGGTCATTTTACAGCATTGACAATTGCCAAATCTTTTGTTCCAATTTTTCCCCTCCCCCAGATTGTAGATTGACCAATACATGTTAAATATGTTAAAGTATAAATTAAATGCAATATCAGTATACATGTCCAAACAGTTATTTTGCTGTACAAAAAGAAGCGGACTTTGAAATAGTGTACTATTAGCCTGTGAAGGAAATAAAAAATGCAGGCGGACAAAAATAGAGGGATTGGGAATTCTATGTAGTGGTTCATAGTCATTTCCCAGAGTTCTTTCACTGGATGTAGCTGATTTAGTTCATTACTGTTCTATTGGAACTGATTTGGTTCATCTCATTGTTGAAGATAGCCACGTCCATCAGAATTGATCATCATATAGTATTGTTGTTGAAATATATAATGATCTCCTGGTCCTGCTCACTTGACTCAGCATCAGTTCATGTAAGTCTCTCCAGGCCTCTCTGAAATCATCTTGTTGGTCATTTCTTACCAAACAATAATATTCCATAATTTTCATATACCACAATTTATTCAGCCATTCTCCAATTGATGGGCATCCACTCAGTTTCCAGTTTCTGGCCACTGCAAAGAGGGCTGCCACAAACTAAATGTCCAGTTTTTAAAAGCTCTTATAATTTGTTAATCCCTCTAATTTTGTTTCTTAATTTTGTTTTATTTTTTGCAATTAAATATTTTCTCTCTCTTAACATACTACCTCTATCTCTGCCAGATAAAAAGGGGAGGAAAAACAAAACATTTGTAACAAATATATCAGGCAAAACCAAATCCTACATTGTCAATATGCATAAATGCATATCTTATTTAGCATTCTGATTCCATCCCCTCTCAGAAAAGTGGATAACATTCTTTATCATTGGTCCTCTGGAATCAAGTTGGTCATTGTGTTGACCAAACATTCAGGTAAAGTAATTTATATCTTATCTAAAGATGACTCTAATCTGATGTAAATTGCAAAGTAGTATGAAATCCACTCTAGCCTTGTTTTGTTTTTAGCAACTTAAAATGATGAGGCAGAGAATTAGGTTTTTCAACAGTAGCACAACTGGATTTACTAAAAATATCAGACAAATTCTTAACCTGAACATTGAAAAAAATATATATTTCCAAGAACAGATGTTTGCGATAAAGCAAACTAGGCAGCTCTCCAACAAGAAGCAACACTGATCCAGCCTCAAGATTTCCACAAGTTTGCCACTTGCTGTTAGAGCTGAATTATCAACAGGATGGAGGATATAAACGTTTCATTTCATACAGATTAAGACTACCCAGAAAAAGTAAATCAATGAGTAATGGCATTTTTCTTTGTGGTCACAAGTAAATAATTGTATTAAAATATAATTTGGAGAGTTGGGATGGCATGACTTATCTAGACTTACACCAGTCTGATCTTCGGAAGATCTGGGTTCACGTTTACAACCCATTTACCACCTGTGAGGCTGCAAGCAAAACATTTAAAGTCTAAGGTCACTCATCTATAAAACATTATTAAAAGTCATTCATAGGACTGAAGAGTTAAAAATGGAAGGAGTCATAGAGGTCATCTGCTCTAATCTCTTCTTTTTACAGATGAGGAAGTGATTTGCACAAAATCACCCAGATGCTCAATATCTGAGGCAATGATGACAGCACTGACTTTTGGTGAATCTATGCCCTTATAGTATCATGTAGGAAGTAGAGGAGATCTTAGCAGCCTACTAATCCAATCAACTCATTTTACAGATAAGAAAACTTACCAAAACAGGGACTTGCTCAAGATCACCTCAGCAATAAAACACCATATAGAATTTGAACACAGATCTTCTAACTTCGTGTTGTCCAAGTAGAGTACTTGGCTACTCTAGTTCATAATGAGTAATGACAGTCCTGAATCTGAACACAAAAATGTTATGTATTTTTCACAAGTGTCACAACCACAGTGCCTTCTTTATAAATTATAATGGTCAAAAGGTTTCTTATTCAGAGGGAATCATTAAATGTTTTCAAATGATCTCCAAAGGTCAAAATTAAATATACATTCTACCACATAATAGTTCTCTTTGAGAAAAGGATACATAACTCATCATCCATAATAAAAAATAAACAACAAAGGAATAAAAAATAAATGGTGAATGAATGAATGAATGAATTAGATAAAAGAACGAATGAATGAATAGATGAATGTATAAATAGTCATATAAATAGATAGAGAGACGGAGGACTTGGGGGTAGTACTCTTTTAGTTTTGTCTTTGTCTTCCCAGCATTAAAGAGAAGACATTTGATAAATATAATAAATTTATATTTAGAATAATAATGATTTAGAGGTGAATTGAACTTTGAAAATCATTTTATTTCATATTACCCCTAATTTTATTTTATTTTATTTTTGCTGAGGCAACTGGGGTTAAGTGACTTGCCCAGGATCATACAGCTAGGCAGTATTAAGTGTCTGCGCCCAGATTTTAACTCAGGTCCTCCTGACTTCAGGGCTGGTGCTCTGTTCACCTAATTGCCCTCTTCATTTTATAAATGAGGACCCTGAGGCACAAATGTCCAGTCTTCAGGCTAATTTGGAGGCGAATATGTCCAATATATAGAACAGCCTAAGAATAAGATGTTGCACTGGTTTGGCAGTCAGAAAGATCCCAGTTCTAATCTAGCCCCAAATACTTATTAACTGTGTAACTCTAGGTAAGTAATTTTAGTTCTGTTTGCCTGTTTCCTCAATTAAAATTATGGGGCAAACCATAGCACCTACTTCCTAGGGTTACTGAAGAGAATCAAATGAGGTAACATTTGAAAGTACTTTAGCATGGTGCTTGATACATAGTAGACACTTAACAAATGCTTGTTTCTTTTCTTCTTTCATTAAATGTCATGGAGGGAATGACTTTTTAAAAATAAGTAATTCTGATGATAAATGGCAAAAAAATGAGGAGGAAGAAACATTGGCTAAGTTATGTACATGTATATATTAACTAGTTTAATTAACAGTGTAATCAATATAGAGAAAAATAAAAATAAATTAAGAGCATTTTTGTGTTAAATACTACCCAGAGTATGATTCAAGCAATAGAAATAACTTTATAATTTTGCTAAGTATTCCTGGGAAGAGCAAGAAGGAATAAAAATGCTTCCATGGGATTTGGGTGAATTGGACACTCTCTTTCCCAATACTCTTGACTGAAAACAGGTTTTTGTAGTCATTATTTCTGAATTTCTTGTCACCCACATATAAAAGCATAGAGTTATCCCTTTGGGGCTGAAGATGCAGAAAAATTAGACTGTGACAAAGGTTTCTTCTGCACCCAATATGATCAGTTTCAGGAGCAAAAATTTATCTAAAGGGATAAAGAAGAACAGACCTTGCGCCCTTTCCCATGAACAAGTTTACAAGAATGATATATGGTAAGTGGGTGGTTAAGTGGGTGGGGAACATATATGATTGCAGCAAATTTTAACAAAAATCCCTAACTTGATCCATGTGCCACTGCCCAATTTTAGGAGATACAATTAAAAATTCAGCCCACGCTTTATGTTTGATGTACTTCTCTGAACCCTTACATCAATGTACAATCTGTCTGGAATTGTAGATTAAATGTTGCAAGAAAGATAAATCAAATTTTTGCATATTATCTCTTTTTAAAATACCTCTTAAATCTCCTGTGCACAGTTTACATGTCTTTGCATAATCACATCTGTTAACATCCCAGATATGATCAAGAAGAATTTTTTAAGTCATTACCAAATACACTCAATACAATCCGAGATATCTAAGAGTGGTCATCTAGAACCTAAAGTATAACACCAGGAATAGGTGAAATACCTATTACTATTAATCTAATCAACTCATTTTACAGATGAGAAAACTGTTACCATAAGACAGACTTGCTCAAGCTCATCCCAGCAATAAAGCACCATGTAGAATTTGATGTAGAATTTCAACACAGATCTTCTAACTCCAGAGCTGTCCACTGCACTTGGCTACTTTGGTTTATAATGAGCAATGACAGTATTGAATCTGAACACAAAAATACACCTAGAGCTGTAAGGGCCCTTAAAGTCATCAAGTCTCAATCTCCTAAACTCATGTTATAAATAAGTAATATTGGGTGAGATCAATTTATTGAAGCCCATTTGCCTCAAAAGCAAGAAAACCAAAGCTTGAAACCAGATTACATGACTTTCAATGAAGTAATGAGAAGGAAAGGGAATAAGCTTTATTCCTCACAACAACTCCACAGAATAGCTGGGGTTTTCTTAGTTAGTTGACTAATTGCATCTACTTTTCATGACCCCATTTGAGGTTTTCTTGACATGAACACCAAAGTGGTCTGCAATGCCTTCTTCAGTTCATTTTATAGATGAGGAAACTGAGGCAAGTGAAGGGACTTGTGCCACCTTGCTGCCTCTTGCAATACATCACACTTATTCAAAGTTCATTTTATTGATGCAGCAGGGAACACATTTTAATGCAATATGTCAGATAAATAAAAGACAAAATAATTCAGCACTGATATATATATATATGTATGTATATGTATAATATATATAAACAAACATATATAATATATGTACATATATATATAATTAGATTAGACAATACCTAACAGATTAGACAATACCCAACTAATAATAATAATAAATAATGTTATTCAGTTGTGTCTGACTCTTAGTGACTCCATGGAGGAAGTCCTCCTATCCTCCATTATTTCTCGAAATTTGTCCAAGTTGATGTTCACTGTTTTCATGATACTATCTATTCATTATACCTCCTTTTCATTTTGTCTTCATATCATCATCATCATCATCAAAACTAACATTTATATAATTTTTACTGTTTCAGACACTCTTCTAAGTACTCTGTAACCACTATCTCTTTTGATCCTAACAACAATCCTGGGAGAGAGAGCCTATGTTTATTATAAAATTGTATGATCCTGGATGAGACATTTAACCTCTGCGTGCTATAGACACTTCTCTAAGATAAATTTTCAAGCATGTGCCTATTGGCATAAGTAAAGAAAAGTTTGAGTGCCCTTTAATAAATGAAATCACAAAGGAAGTCAAAATAAAAAAAAAAAAAATTCCACATTATTCATGACGTGAAATAAGAAACAAAAGACAAAAAATAAAAGAAAAAAATTAAGTGAAAATAATATGTTTCGATCTATCTTCAGACTCCACAGTTCTTTGGTTGTGGACAGCATTTTCCAATATGAGTCTTTTAGAATTGTCTTAGATAATTGTAGAGCAAAGTCTAACAACGTTGATCATCTGCACAATGTTACTGTTACTCTGTACAATGTTCTCCTGTTTCTGTTCACTTCACTCAGCATTAGTTCATATAAATCTCAAAAAAAAGATTTACATTAAAAAAAGTAAAGTCTAAACAATCCTGCCTTTTGGAATGTTTAAGCCACCAAGATGGCTCTGAACCCCAAAGTAACTAAGAAAAATCTTTGATGACAATGAAAATCTTTTGATACACATTTTCAGAAACACAGTCAAGAAAACTCCAAGAAATGAAAAATGGAACTAATGCACTGATTTACTGACATTCATTCTCCACAAGGAATAGAGTTCTCTAAATAACTATGTATATAAGAAGTCAGTCTTTTCACACAAAAAACAAAAGGATAAGCAATAGCAAATAACACAGACCAAAAAGAAGAAAAAGATAAGATCACAATGGATGTCAAGAAATAGTACAGATGACACAGCAGTGACAGCACCAGAAAAATGCAACCATCCCAAATGAGGGAAGTAAAATCCAGAAATTGAATTTGACAAACATTTAGTAAGTAGTGGCCATATGACAAATACTATGATAGGTGCTATCAATACAAAATTTTAAAATGTGATCAATTCTGCTTTCAAGGAACTTCCATTTTACTAGGAGGATACAATAGGTTCACAATTAAGAAAACATATGATAAATATACAACAAATGCAAAAGGAGGGAAAGAAGGAAGGAAGAAGGAGGTAGAAAGAAAATATGTTAAAGCATCTTAAAGCTTTGCACACAAGTATTTACTGGTATCATCAGAATATAAATCAAAACAATCATTAACTCTTTAACGGCTAAGCTAATATAATCTTTTTTATTATGAACTTAAGAAATAAAACAAGCATTTCCATAACATAACAGAATGAGAAAAAAAAGATGATTGCCCATGAAACAACAAATAATGTACAAGTTGCTATTTCTTTTAGATATATAACAATTATCATGTAACTTTTTTCCTTTTTTTCTTCCTCACTATCACCCTAGAGATGGTTTTCATTACACACAAATATGTGTATGTATGTATATATGTAAAATCATTTAGCAGTAATGAGAATACTGTTGACCTGATTGAGAAAAGTTTCAGTCAATAAACAACTCTGTACTTTAAGGTATCATGCATGATACTTGCATGCCAGAGCTATAATCTCTAAGAACATCAACGTGATGTGCTAAGGCTGTTACAACTGAAGCAGTCCAGTAGCCTAGGGGAAGGTAAGCTGGGTCTAGGGTAAAGAAAATTGGATTTGGCAGCTAGGGATCTTGGTCAAAATATGTCTTCTATTTTTATGCCATTGGACTAGATTCCTTTTACCTCTTGAAGGATCAGGTGTCTCTCCTGCAAAAGGAAATGGGTTCAAATTATCCTTGAAAAGATGATGTATGAATTAGATGTTCTCTGACTCATTATGACAAAGTTACTGAAAATTTTGTCCCACATCACCTGAAATAGCTAGCTCTATAGAAAACCAAAGGCACTGAAGTGGTTTACCTTTTCCTTCTTCAGCTCATTTTACAGATAAGGAAACTGAAGCAAACAAAGTTAAGTGACTTTCACAGGATCACATAGTTATTAAATGTTTGAAATCAGATTTGAATGAGACTTCAGAATCCATGCCTGTCACTCTACCTACTGTGCCACCTAGCTGCCCCTAGTCTGCAGGATAATACAATGTTAAAAGAAATGAATGGTGTACTTTAGAAAAAGATTCATCAAAAATCAGTTAGTAAGGAAAGTTGAAATATAAGCCTTCACTTCTCTAGGACATTTACTTATCTAATTTTTTTTTTAACTGTACAGGACTAAAAATAGGAAGAGTCAGTAGACTCATCAGGAGCCCATCAGGAGAGCTGCCTGTCTTGACTGTACTCCTTATCTTTTTATTTCATTTTTTAAAAAGGTGAATGAAGTCACTATTACAATGTGATTCTATTTCTAACCTCCCCTAGCTTCTTTTATCACCTGATGTCTGATTGTCCTTAAAACATACTTAGAGCTTCAGCATCCCAAATGTCTATATTTAGCTTGCCTCCCTTCCAAAGCTTGGAAATTTTTCACACCACCCTAGCCAAATTTTCATTTAATGGATTGTCCAACGTTTTGATCCAATAAAAGCAGCTGCTTCACTGTAACTACAGAGATTCAAATTCTATGCTAGGATAGTAATTGCTTATCAGTTCATTCACTTGTCAAAACCAAAATTTAACATCAATCTATTTCATGATTTCATGATCAATCTATCAGCAAGACTGTAATATTGTTAGGTTCTATGCCTCATTTTGACATCAATAATCAGGCAGTGGTGTTAAAGATAGACTTTGAAATGAGCAAAGACCTGGCTTTAAATGTCCTTGGACATGCATTGGCTGTATGATCCTAGTCAAATCAATTCATTTCTTGATGCAATTGTCAATCAGCACTGGTAGAGAAAGTTTCTCATCAAAAACTCCCCAAATCAATGAAATCACAGGTTTCTTTTTTTTTTTTTTTAATTATGTATGTATTTCACTACATTCTACCTCCTAGGATTTCAACATGATTTCATATTTCTATGTAAAGAGAAAAATAAATATATGTGTACATATAATTTTTATTCAAATAAAAAATGCATTACCATATAAAAGATTCAGAAAAGATACTGGCATTGCACACAGAGGAAATTGAAGCTCCAACTGGCTAAATAATATGGACTAAGTCACTTCAAATTTGGGGCAGAATGCAAATAGCTTCATTTTCAAGTCAAGGTTTTATCTATCAGTTAGTACAACTTCTGCAAAAATTAAAAACATATTAAAATACACAGAATTTCAATGAAATAGAGGATTTCTAGAGAGATACAACCATTTGTTAGGTTCATCTGGGATTTCTGATGACATGCAACCATAGAAATATTTATTCTTAACGTGTTAGGTTGTTTTCTGGTTACAAAACACTACAGGGAATTTCTGATTAGGTAGGGATCACTACCTAGGGGAACTCGCTCCACCAGCAAGTCACAACTAGACCTAGGTAGATAAATCTTATATAATGGCCAGAGGCACATGGTGACTAAATGACTTGACAAGAGTCACAATGTCTGTACAAGTCAAGGGCAAGATCTGAATTTATTTTAGCTTGATGTCACACTAGTATCCTCTTTACTAAATGTCTGATTATCAATAAGACCCAAATCATGCTGGCTTTAATTGACTGACCAAGAATAGGTCCCAGGCCAACTGGTCATTGTTTGGGCCTTGACTGACTCAGAATGAATGTAAATAGCTATTGTTTTTGCTTGGGCCAGAAAGAGAGTCTTCCCCTCCCAGATTAAATTTTCTGGTATTCTGTGATTTAGGCAAAAGAGGCCATTCTTTCCCTCATTTCTTACCTAGCCTAACTCACTGATTGAATATTGTATCAGTCAAACTGAGACCTAACCTTAAAAAAGTCAAGGTCTCCTGTTATAATGAAGTCTACTTCCATTCCTCCTTCCACTGGACCCAGATGGTTATGGAGGAAAAAATATTAGGCAAAAATAGTAAGGAGAATCTCAATAGATGTCAAGTTCCTTGAAAGGTACTGGTTAAGGCACTGGGTTTAGAATCAATGAGAGCAGTTCTAATTCCATCCAAGACTGATTAGCTGAATTTTCCTAAGTCATTTAATCTCTGTGACTTGATTTTCTCATCTGTAAAATGAGTAGGCTATATTCAATGACTTCTAAGGTCTCTTATAGCTCGAAATCTTTGATCCTGTGGTCCTTTTTGTGGACGATATATTGCTGATTACATCAAGCCCCAAATCACTGACTCAATCCACGTCTATTCAAAAGAGATCAACCTAACAAATTCATATAGCAATGAAAAAGATGAAAAGGACTCCTGGAAAGGTATAAGAAGCTAGCCCCAAAATTAAATAGTAAGAAGATAAATAGGTTAAATTATATTTGAGAAATTCATGCAGTGCTATTAGCAACTGTAAATTATCACATTTTCAACCAAATATTTTCCTGGTGACACAATATGGCTGCAAATCTTGAAACAGCATGATCTCCCAGGAATCAGTGTTGGAAGACCAGTAGCTCCAAATCTCCGAATCCACAGGTGTTTGCTATGATTTGCCATTCATATGCTAAGTTCCCTGAGCTTGCTTGGATGATTCATCTCAACATGATGCTGAGTTAAAATTTAAAAACATTTCTGTTCTATAAAAACCAAAGACTACAGTTGATACACTTTTCCTCTTTGAGTTGTGCTTCCAAGATAGAGATCATATTGTAAGTAAGGTTTACCAAAGGGATTCAGTCAGGTACACTGGTTTTTTAAATATGCAATAAATACTTTCTTCCTTCAATATGGGCAATAACTGTGCCTAAAATGTCAGATTCCTTTATGTCTATCTCAGAACTTTTTTTTTTCCCAAATTTCATAGCCAAATCATCTGGAAAGAAACCTTTACCCTTGGTAGCTCACCTTTGAATGAATCCCTTCTCTTTCCCACAGTCATCATTGAATTTTAAAGCTAAAAGGGATGTTAGCAATAATGTAGTCTCATGTCTTCATTTTACAGATGAGGAAATTGAAGCTTAGAGAAACGAAGTATTTTTTTCCAAGATACTACAGAGACCTGATGGCAGAGCCAGGATTCCAGTGTAAATGACCTGAATCTGCTATCCTATATTTTTAAAAGCACTTTGGGATATGGTTTCAATAGCTAAATATTTAAAGGATCAGAAAAATAAAATTTTGTTCTGAATAAAACAATATACTCCATAAAACATTTTCTTCCAAAATTTTTTACCAGTAATCTCTTCCATGGATTCAAGATATTTAACATTGTAAGTGATAAGACTATTATGATACTAGGAACAGAAAGACAAAAGTATCCAAAATACAATTCATAGATGAGGGGGAGTCCTTAGGACAAAGACCTGGGACTGCTCCATCTCTGCGAACAAGTCTCTGAGATATTTCACATGGCCATCCAATGGAATCAAAATATGATTAGAGCAGTAGAGAATCTTTGTTCAGATTGTGAACATTGCTCACTGCCTGAGTGAATTGGGGCAAATCATTTAACCTCCAAATGCTTTATTCAGATCCTTATCCATAAAATGAGGGTGTGATTTGGACTAAACAGCCTCAGAGGATGCCTCCAGCTCAAGATCCCTGATCTCATGACCTGTATTTTAGAGAAGGTACAGAAGGGAGTAGTGATGCCAAATAGCTTTTGAAAACTGAGGAACTTTGCCAGCTCCATGAATATAATCATTATAGTCATGACAAAAAGCCATTTCCTCTTGAGAATATTCTTTTATGGTGTATAATAAGGAATAGAGACTTAACCTATGATTTTGTTGTTATAGAGGACTTCCAGGTGCAGAAATTCCCTCTACAAAGGTAAATTGGCACTTTCTCTGACAAATATTGTCTTAGAGACTTGCCAAGAAGAGTGATGACAAATTCCACTAGAAGCATAAGTCATTTAACTATATAGAAGAATCACTGCAGACTGCAGAGAGACTAGGAAAATCACATATTAATGTAATTACCTCTGCTTTATTGTATTTTAATTTGTTTTGTTCAATATTTCTTAATTACATTTCAACCTGGCTTGGGTTCCATTTGGAGTGCCGTGGTGCTCCTGCTGCAATACCTTTGACCCAAAGAACAGAGGGGTTAAATACTTTGCCCAAGCTCATGCAGTCAGTATATGTCAAAGCTTGTTAAAAACTCAAAACTAGATTTTCTAACTTCAAAGCCAATTTTTGTCCCCTACACTATGCTACTGATGGATTAAAATTTAAAAAAAAAAAATCCTTGCTGATTGGGGAGACTTGCTTCCAAAGTGAATTAACTGTTCACTAAACACTTTCACAGTCCAAGACTATTGAGACAAGAAGATAAAATAATGCTAATAAATACAAGATTTTCAACCTAGAGCTTTGTTTGGACAAAAACAAAGCTGTTCACAATCCATCTATGCTTATTTGGTTCATTTTTATCCTGTGGTTGTCATAATCCCCTATTTACATGAGAGGTTCAGAACTAAAATACTAAATTCGGAAACACTAGCTGGATGATGTAATCATTCAAGCAATTCCTTAGTTTGCAACACCACAGTCTTCTTACATCTGATTTTGATTATAATTAGAAATCATGCTAAATGATTTTTTGAATCCATTGAATGGATTTGTTATATTGAGTAGGTTATCTAAAAACAAAACAACAAAAAACTTTTCCTGACATGAAACTTCACTTTACGAACTATTTTTAAATTAATAGCCAAAGATTTCAAATACTCTGTATCATATTGGTTGCCAGTTTTTCTGTTGGTTTTAGAAATAATTATTGATAAACTAATTTTGATAAACTAATTGATCAACTTCAATCAAGTAAATATCATTCAAAATATTAAGAGCCATATTATCCACATGTAGATATGACTTGATATAATTTGAAACCTTAAACATTCTTAAAATTTTGTAGATAAGCAGCAAAGTGATTCAGGCCAATTCCAATGGTCTTATGATGAAGAGAGTCATCTGCACGCAAAGAGAAGACTATGGGAACTGAGTGTAGATTACAACATAGCATTTTCACTCTTTTTGTTGTTGCTTGCTTGCATTTTTGTTTTTTCATTTTTTTCTTTTTGATCTGATTTTTCTTGTACAGCATGCTAATTGTGGAAATATGTATAGAAGAATTGCACATGTTTAACATATATTGGATTACTTGCCTTCTAGGAGAGGAGGTGGGAGGAAGGGAAGGAAAAAAAATTGGAAGACAAGGGTTTGCAAGAGTGAATGTTGAAAATTATCTATGCATATGTTTTGAAAATAAACAGCTTTAATCAAAAAAATTGTGGAAGAATATTTCTGTAAAAAAAATTGATTCAAAATGTTATGAGAAGAAATTAATAATTCTTCCAATACATTACAGGTGGCAACTAGGGGGCTCAGTGGATCAGGAGGTCCTGACTTCAAATCTGAAGTCAGACACTATTATCTATGTGACCTTGAGCAAGTCACTTTACCTTGTTTGCCTCAGTTTCCTCATTTGTAAAATGAATTGAAGAAGGAAATGGCAAACTACTCCACTATTTTTATTAAGAAAACTCCAAATGGAGTCATGAAGAGACAGCAGCACCAATTGTGATGATTCAAGAGCAACTGAAGATATCACTAATTTATTATGTCCATAGCATGAGAGAAAAGACCAGGGTTTTGCACTAGGATGTCAAGTAATAGATCATGAAGCACATCTTCCCCCCACTTAAGGTGATCACATTCCCAATCCCATCCTGCCTCCCCGGCAAAAATCAGTTCTCCAGCATATATAAACTTCACATTATATTGTTGAATGCCTACTCTTCCAGGAAATTAAAGTATAAACTGAACTCCCTGGCCCCACCTACTCCCTCCACTCTGAACCCCACCCTCACTTCACCCAGCACAAAAATTCCAAGGAGCGATTCTTATCAAAGATTATATAAATCCTCCACAGAGTAAGCACCCTTTGCAAAGGAATCATTCTTTTTGCTACAATAATATTTTGTGGGTACCATTACTGTATTCAGGCCATCTGTGAGATTTTAATAAGTCCCTTAAACTTTCTTGGTCTCAGTTTCCTCATCTGTAAAATGAAAGTATCAAATGAGGAAGCCTCTGAGGTTCCTTTAAGCTGTAGATCTACAATTCGCTGATCTGTCAGCCTTATTCTTCATATTTAATCAGCTAACAATCTCCTTCCTTGTCATTATCTCCTTGAATATATCACCATTGGTAATTTGCTGCAGCCTATGTATTCCCACCATGCATTCGTATATGTCAGTTTTGATCTGGCCAGAATACCTATTAAGAAATATTAAAAAAATTAAATTTCCACATAAGAGAACATCTTACATCCCTTATTCTTTTGTTAGGATTATAATTTTTTTAATTATAACTTTTTATTTATAAGATATATGCATGGGTAATTTTTCAGCATTAACAATTGCAAAACCCTTTGTTCCAATTTTTACCTTCCTTCCCTCCACCTACTCCCCCAGATGGCAGGTTGACCAATACATGTTAACCATGTTAAAATGTAAGTTAAATACAATATATGTATACATGTCCATACAGCTATTTTGCTGTACAAAAAGAATCGGATTCTGAAATATTGTACAATTAGCCTGTGAAGGAAATGAAAAATGCAGACGGACAAAAATAGAGGGATTGGGAATTCTATGTAGTGGTTCATAGTCATCTCTCAGAGTTCTTTCGCTGGGTGTAACTGGTTCAATTCATTACTGCTCTATTGGAACTGTTGGTTCATATTATTGTTGAAGAGGGCCACGCCCATCAGAATTGATCATCATATAGTATTGTTGTTGAGGTATGTAAGATCATAAATTTTTTTAAACAGTTTTAACTGATTGAGTACACAATCCATTAGGCTAGATCCACTCCACCTCATTTTAAGGGAGAAAAATTGTGACTTTTGAGGCAATAAATTTAAATCGGAGGTTCTTAAAATATTTGTGTGATGGATCCTTTTTGCCGTCTAGAAAACCCACTTCTTAGAATAATTAAGTGCACAAAATAAAAGACACTGGATGACAAAAGAAAACGATTATGTGGAAATAGTCCTCAAAATATTAGAAAGACAAATTCACAGATCTCAGGTTAAGAAACTTCTGCCTTAAATAAAAATCTCAAATTTGTACAAAAGCTACACTTTTATTCAAATGCCTCATTGTGTGATGGAAGAAATATTAGCTTGCCTAAGGCTACAATTGAAGAACATAAACTTTAAAAGATCCTGTCAAATTGTAACAGCCCCATGAATTCACACACTAGGGACCTGTCTTCTGAGGGACCAGTCTAGCAAAGTTCAGGGAGTCTTATCATCAGAAGCATGGTCACCACAGGGAGTGAAGAATTCCTTTCAACACAACAAATCTGAAGACCATCTATAAAAGAATGGAGAGGTCACAATCCATGTCATTGAAGGGCCCACCCACCCAGATGAAATCATGAACTTTTAAAGAATCAGTACAGTTTCCATGGAATGCATGGGAATAATAAAAGACAATGAGATTTGACAGAAGTGACAACAGATTTATTTGATTACTTCATTGGATAAACTATGTAAATCAGGAGGGCCAATCTCCTTAACTAAAGCTATACACTGGGCTTTATCATATCCTGAGACACCTTAAAATACATTAATAAAAAGCTCAGGAAAGTGACAAAGAGGCAAATCTAACAGGCACACAAAAATAGCAACTTATTTTTTCAATGCTATATTTTTCAATGATTCTACATTAAGATATCTCTGAAAAGGACAAGTTTTTTAACACAGCCTTTATTATGCAATCATAAGAACTACTGTCTTACTTGCTCCCCTAAATCACTGTATATTCTTCATTTTTGTATCTGTCCTGTGTTTATCTCTCTGTGAAGAAGTTATATTTCCCCAGTAGAATGTAAACTCCTTGAGGGCAGAAGCCTGCCTCCAATTTGTATTTGTGTACTTAGTGCTTTGCACAGTGTTTGGCATATAGAAAATGCCTGTTCGTTGGTTGATTATCAACAGCATGACAAATAAATCAAATACAAAATTATAAGCAAATTTCTCTGTGGCTCTGGCTCTGGCTTCCCTTTCCTGATAGCTGGTGTGGCACAGTGATTAAAGTGCTGGGTCTGGGGTTAGGAACATCTGAGTTCAAATCCAGCCTTAGACACTTAACTAGCTATGTGACCCTGTTTGCCTCAGTTTTTCATTTGTAAAATTATTATCTGTAAAATGTCAAACTACTGTAGAGACTTCATCAAAAAAAAAAACGATGAATTTAAAAAAAAAAAAAACACCTAGATGAGGTCACAGTCACACACTACTCAGCAACAACAGCTGTGTGACCTTAAGTCACTTAATTTCTTTTCATCTCATTTTCCTCAACTATAAAATGGGGATAGTAACAGCACTTTTCCCACAGAGTTGTTGTGAAGATCAAATTTATAAAGCACTTAGCACAGTGCCTGGCCTATTGTAGTAGGCACTATATAGGTGCTTATTCCTTTCCCTTCCCCATTCATTCTGTGCCCACAACACACCCTAGTAATGTATTATAGTTATCTCTGTTTAAGATTCTAATAAATACAAAATCATCTTTATCTCTATATCCCTCTCATCTAGTTCAATGCTTTACTCATGATAGAAATTTAATAAACATTTGTTAAAGAAGAAATTCTAGACTCCTCTCTGCAAACAATGTTCTTGAATAAACAGGAAATCATTCAAAGTGTTATCTGTTTTTTAAAAAATGACATTTGGTTGCTATCATAACAATAAAAGAGAAAGTGTTCTATAAGGACTGGAGAGTTGGCCTTGAAGCTGAGTTAGGAAGAACTGAGTTAAGATCTCACCGCTGACACAAACTGGCTGTGTGACCTGAGTTAACCTTTCACTGCTCTAGGCAATTCTCTGAAATATTAACAAAAAAGGTATCAACCTTTTTTGGAAGTTCCTAATCTGGGTGTTTTCCTACACTAAAGATTTCACAGACCCATTTCCTTCTTTCCCGATTCATTATTTTAAAAAGTGAATAGTGCTAAGTGAAAGAGAACTTGATTGGAGGAAGAATAATACTGAAGTTCAAACTCTGACTCAGTCAATTATAATTTGTGTGATTTGGGGCAAAACAGTTAATCTCTTCAAAGCCTCATTTTCATCTCCATTAATGACTGTACTGAACCAGATAACTGCTAAAATCCTTCCTACTTGATCCTATACTATGATCCTATGGCCCACATAAGGGCAGCTAAGTGGTGTAGTGAATGGAACAATGGATTTAGAGTTAGGAAGATTCATCTCGAGTTCAAAACTGGATGAGTGACCCTGGGCAGTCACTTAACCATGGCTGCCTCAGTTTGTTCATCTATAAAATGAGTTGGAGAAGGAAATGGCAAACTATTCCCATGTCTTTGTCAAGAAAACCCCAAAAATAGTATTACAAAGAGCTACTTAGCCCTATCTGGCTCAGTTTCCTCATCTGTAAAATGATCTGGAGGAGGAATTGGCAAACCACTCCGCTATCTGTGCTAAGAAAATCCACAAATGAAATCTCAAAGCCAGGCACGATTTAAACAACTAAACATCACCAAAATTCTGTTTCTCCATGTTATTTTTTAGAAATACATCATTTTATGAACTTGCCTTCTTCAAAATTCTCCTGAACTAACTCAATCCTTCTCCAATAATTCAAAATAAATAATTTGCAGCTGTAAACTTAAAATATTTGTTTTAAGAAAAAAAGAAAACAAGGTGGATTGCAGGCTCTTTCTTCTTTTCTAAGTGAGTAAAACCAACATTTACTCATTTCATTCCGGAAACCTTGAGTCCCAGAGAATGACAAATGTGATTGAAAATTTGAACTGCTAGAGGACAGAGAGATCAATAGTAACTTGATAGCACTGCATAGGGTCCTGTTGGCATCAACAAACTACCTAGAATATGTGCTAAAATCTCTGAAGGCAGAAGGTTACAATCCATAAGATTAGTTAAGTAGCCAGGTCAACACAAAGTCCAGAAGTCCCAAGACCTTGAAGGAAAACGATAGTCCTTGACAACAATTCAGGATGGATTCTAAAGCCATTATGTAAAGGTTGCAATGAAAAAAAAAAAAAAAAAAAAAAAGGATCAGGGCTAAGACTACCTGCCTACCAGAAATGCCAGTCACACTTTTTTTTTTCTAGGAAAGAAGCCAATTATAATTTTTTTTTTTAATATTAAAGGATATCCAGATATTCAAATTACAAATTCAAAAGGATCAAAAGTAAAAGAAGGCAAATTATAAAAGGAGATTCTTCCTGCCGTGGCAGGAACAAACCATCAGTGTCTTCCCAATTCTAACTTCTGACTCCTTGCTTCAAATACTTTTCAGAGTGCACTAGTTTTACTAGAAAATGAATTGATCATGTTAGCAAAAGAAAGAAAGGGTCAGTTCACCACTGGAGAAAGTCATTTATAAAAAGTGAGCATCCTCCATAGCATGCATAATTGGTGAGATATTAAAGTTTTTCTTCCCCTTGGGAGCACATGAAGATTAACTCTTCAGAGAAATTGACAGTTCTTTGTGAATAGACACACAAGAACATTGTTTTTTACATATTTTGGGGAAAAAAAATCAATTTATCAGGCATTAAAATTACCTGCGTGGTATAAGTCTATGAGAGCTGGGAATACAGAGATAAAAATGACATGAGATCTGCCCTCAAGGAACTTATTTAAGATAAAGCCAGATACAAGTAAATACAAATTTGAACAAAGTTATAGAAAATCATTTCAACACAAAATATTACCAATTCCAGAAAAATTCAAGTGTTCAAATAACTCTTCTAAGGCTTTTAAATAAATACAATATGCATTCACATAAGGCAGGTCTTCATTTTGAAACTCTACTTTCAACTTTCCTTCAAGACTGACTTATATGTCAAATTATTTTCTACACATTAAAAAGTCCAAGTACTAGAGGTGAAATACACAATGCTTTTCTTGTAATGGAAAATAAAGAAGTATGAAATATATTGGTTAGTTAAGTGGTGCAGTGGATATAATATTAAGTTGGAAGTCAGGAAGACTCTTCTTCCTGGGTTCAAATCTGGCCTCAAACCCCCCCCTCCCATCTGGATGACCCAGGGCAGGTCATTTAACCCTGTCTGCCTCAGTTTCCTCATCTATAAGATGAGTTGGAGAAGGAAATGGCAAACCACTCCAATGTCTTTGCCAAGGAAAACCCAAATGAAGTCACAAAAGTTAGACACAACTGGAAAATTACTAGGAGGCTATAAAATACACATTTTCCCCACAATTAGACAGGAGCTCAAAGGTTCATAGGTTTAGAGTTGAAGTGATCTCAAAGGTCATCTAATACATTTAACCTGAGGCCCACAGAGATTAGGTGATTAATTAACCCAAGGCCACACAAGTATTGAGTATCAAAGATGGGATTTGAACCTAGGTCCTCTGACTCAAGAGTTCATGTTTTTTCATCTAATCCAAGCCAATCCTAAAAAAAGAATTCTCTAAATCAACAATGTAATTATCTGGCTTCTTTGTACCTGAAGACCTCTAAAGAGAAGAAACTGCAAGCAGCCATTGAACTTATTAATAGCTCTAATTATGAAGACATTTTTCCCCCGACATCAAACTTAATTTTTCCTCTTTGCAACTTTTCCATTTCCCAATTCTGCCTTCCGGAACCAACCTATCTAAGTATTTTTGTTGTCCATGAGAGTAATTCTACAGGTAAAAAGAACTAATATGATCTCTCTTCCCTTTGACAGCTTTTACATGACTGAAGATAGTTTAACTGTTGCTATTTTTCCTTGCTAAACATTCCCCCCCATAACTTCATCTGATCCCCATGGAATATGGGTGTTAAGGCAACTTTGCCTTCCTGATTGTCTTCCTCACCAGATGACAGGATCCATCCTCTGGATGTTTTCCAGCTTATCAAAAGAGGAAAATATTTAACTAATTGTAAAGAACCTCAAAGAACAACAGCAGAAAGAAGGCTTATGGGTAGGTAATTGCAATTTTATTGGAGTACCTTTAAGAGGGCCTTCCTCTTTTGCTAAAATTATACATGCATCTGTTCCAGAGAAAATGTTCCCTTTCCCTGAATTAAAGACCACAATTTTAAATAGCTGCTATTATCATGGCCATTTTAAACAAGTACATTTAGTGTGCTGAGCAGCAATGAGAAAAAGATTAGCAAGACAAACTGTGCTTCTAGTCCATGTTGGAATCCAAAAGGTTGTAGCCATTTCAAAATTAGAGTAGCAGGAGTTCAGCACCACCACAGGGGTGCATTAGCACTGAAAAATTAAGTGTAGATGACAAGACAAAGGCCTGGTGGAATCCCAAATGTAAATTAATAATCAAATGTATATATATCCCCCAAAAAATAAACCAAGAGACAGATGGCAAACCATTTTCCCCGGAGTATTTGTACATGCTCTCAGTGCTTATATGTGGGTCACTTGCTAGATTAAATTCTGTGTCAAGCCCAACAGAGGAAGCTCACAGCAGTCTATACAGGCTCTGCCTGATTTTAATTTGTGATTTCAGATAAAATAGATTTACTTGTCCAGAGCAACATAGTCCTTCACCAAGCCCAGCTCTTTAAAATATCAAAGAACTTAGCAAGAAGATAAAAGGGCCACATAAAACAATTCATAAACAATCAATTAGACTCGTTTTCTATTTTATTAAATATATATTCTAAACTGAGAGGAGAATTTAAAAGTAGAAAAAGACTACTGCAGATTTCTGTTTCTATAAGTAATTAGTCAGTAAAAGGTGAGTTTCAGAGGAAATTATGTTTCCCCTTTAATTTTGTAATAATTGTCTGTAGATGTTTTCCAATAAACAGATTGCTGATTTGTGATTTAGCTGTGTTAACATATATTGGAATTTGCTAGTTAATTTTGCTTTCCTCCAAAGACTGTCTTGTTTTAAAGAAACTAAGCTTACTACCTTCATTTGGATATGAAACAAAAAGGATATGGATCACATGAGGTCAAAAGGGCAGGTTAAGGGAACCTTAAAAGACCAATTGGGGACAATGGGTAAATATCAAGTTCTTCTTAATACATTATGATCTTGAGAAACTGTAGCTTTAAAGCTAGCACTAATCAATTTTAAATACTGTCAATCAAAATAAGTTAGGAAAAAAATCCAACTATCAGTGTGCCAACACCACAGTTTGAATTTAAGCCCAAATGACCAACTAAACCACAATTATGTAAGCGTGAATTTTTGATAGTCTTATATCCTCCTGTGGGATCTTTCCTGAAAGTTATGCACAGAGAATCCTTATTATTCAGAATGCAAGTTACTAGTACAACGATGGAAGATCCAAATAGAAAATCGTCTTGGTTAGATTTCATACACAGCAATGTACAACAATAAAATTAATAACCTCAAGAGACAAGCACACATCCTCCCTCTATGAATCCCAAATGATTTGGCTCAACAGACTACTTTGTTTATCTGAAGCATTGGCTCATGGTGATTTGAGGTCATAAAGAAAAGATTCACTTTCCTTTTGTTATGTAGTTTTCTATATATTTTGATATAGGGTTTTATTTCTAATTAATAGCATGGTTAATTTAAGATAAAAAATTATTCAAAACAAGTTTGTTGTTTTAGAAGACCCTTTCTTTGTCTCTTATGTTATTTTTATGAGTGTTAAAATAGCATCTTTCAGAAGAGTGCAAAATGGCAGATGTCATAATTAACATTTATGAGGAAAGCAGAAAAAAAGAAATGTTTTCTTTCCTTTGCCTTGTTTCCCCCACACACAGTATTTAATGAAAAGACACATAGATCTGGAAAAAGTGAAAGGTACACCAAAGAGTCATAAGCAATTCACAAATTCAAGGTTAGACAACTGGCTGGTGTTTATTAAGTGCAATTTCAGACTTATTAGAGACTTGAAATTCAGGATCATCATATGGTACTTGCTGCCTGTATGACCTTGAACAAGTCAGTTTAACCCTCATGCCTCAGTTTTTCATATTTAAAATGCAGAGGTTAAACCAGACAGCCTCTAAGATTTTGTTCAGCTTTAGATCTATGTGTGACCCGGGGCACATCACTTAAACTTATCTGTTTCTTCATTTATAATGTGGAAATAGTAATAGCTCTTATCACTTAAGGTTGTCATAATACTAATATGAGGTAATATTTGTACAATGTTTGATAAACTTTAAAGTATCAGATAAGTATTAGATATTATTATCCTATGATTTATAAGAACAAAAGTATGTAAAAGGAAAAAAATATCTAAACTGGATCTATGAATTCAACAATGATTTAAGTACCTACTATGAGCAAAACCAACAGACTATTGTAATTTCTATATTCAGATGCTGATTTAAAAGCTACCCATCCCAAGTAGTTTCTTAGGTTTTATTCAGAAACACATTCAAAACATTCAATTTTACCAATAGGGAAATTGATTTTGTCAAAAGAAGTTTCTGTATTACTGTTTAGTTCTGCTTTGTTCTTAGTTCCTATTTCAACTAATCTATATCAAACACTAAAAGCTATTACAAACACTTTAAATTCTAAAGTAAACTTGATAGCGGTTTGAGAGGTAGCAAAGTGACTAGTTTAAGTCATAGCAACAAGATACACACCAGAATCAAATGTCTGATTCTTGGAGTTTAAAAGCAAAACTCTGAGTGAAGGAAATCAATAGTCAGAGCTATCTCCCACATATATAGAATGGTCGACCCTGCAGTTCCAACACTGACCTCCTCTTAGAGGCTTGTATTTCACAAAATCTCCTGTGGGGCAGCATAAGTCCACAATTCTAGTTAAAGCCATGTTTTAAACTTGGGAGTTTGTTATAAGACACAGAATAATAAGAATGAGTAAGCCATGATCTTGGGATTTGTTTTTTATTTCCCTAATCCCTGGCTCTATCTACATAACATAACTTTTTGTGTATACCCAAACACAAATATAAAGAGAGAATAGTTTTCTAATACTATTGTGTGTGTGTGTGTGTGTGTGTGTGTGTGTGTGTGTGTGTGTGTGTGTTGCATAGTACCTATTTTATAGAGGGTAAATTATATAATAGCAAATACATATTATAGGATAGTAGTTTGGGATGATCTATGGTTGAGATTTATACCTTAGTAAAGAATCAACAGTACATAAAGGAGGAAACATTTAGGAGAACCTCCAAAAATACAAGAAAACAATTACTAAGATCACATACTAGTTTATTTCAAGGGTAACTACAGAGCAGCATTAAATCTTCATCAGAAGTTATGTCATAATTAGATTGCTTTTGAAAGACTGGGATTATGTACTTTATATAGGTTTGTGAAGTGGACCTCACAATTAAAATGTGTCCTCAATTATTGGAGGGCACAAATAGGTTGATAAAGATTTAATATCAATGTCAAAATTATGAAGTATCAGACTCCTTCAATATATGTGTATGTACACACTCAATACAAAAGTATGCTGTCTTCTTAAAGAAAAAAGTAATATGAATAATTGTAGTTACCATTAACATCTAAATCTAAAAGACAACACATGTCCCTGAATTTGTCACAAATGTACTGTTTCTATATTATGATTTAGGAGCAAGGAGTAACATTTTTGTCAGTCTTTAAACAATATAAATAATATAAAAGTTAGTTTAAATAAAACCTTACCTATATTAAAGTACAGTTTTCTCCTGGGTGTAATGTCATTTCCCAAAAAGAATTAAGAAACTATTAAGAATGTAGCATGGCAACGTTTGAATCACAGGACCCCAAAAGTTAAGATATTTAACTTAAAAAGAACAAACCTGCATATTCCTGCATTGAAATTTCTCACCTTTTTCTAGTACTACTTTCACATTTGCAATTCAAAGTGCCCCAAATAGAGTCATGGAAGGCAAGGATTCATTTTTTAACCCATTTTCAGCTCAAATTTAGCAATCTTTGAAGTTTTTTTTGTTTGTTTGTTTTGTTTTGTTTTTTCCCCTTCTTCCTAGTCATAGGCAGACTCAATATTAGCAGGTGCACTACACTACAACTCTGGAAAATAGAGAGAGCTCCTGTCACAAGCACTACAAACTATTTCTCAAAGTGTATGACAGTAAAAATCTGTAAACTGTGATTAAAAGTTTAGGGAAAGTTAAAGTCTAACAGTGGTTTCCCCTCTACTAAACTCTGACAAATATTCCAGTTCATCTATCAAGAAGGATTTCTTGAATTCTGCCACACGGATCACTCTGGGATTTCAGAAGCAATCTAACTAGTGGGTGTGAATCAAGAATCGCTGACCTAAGACATATATATATATATACACATGCTTTTAGGTTAATAGTAGAGAAAAGAGACTATATAAAAGTGCTAATTACAACCAGGAGAGGATCCGGTCTTCATCTTTACTCACTATCCAACCACTACAAGTAATCCCAGGCACTACCTCACCCTAACCCAAGGGATCTATACACTTTCCATAGCAAGAGAAGGGTTGATGAAAAGCTGTCAAAGTAAATCTGTGCTCACTTTTTGAATGGTTTAATTTCAATGGAGCACAAAACACCGCAGGACAGTTAATAAGTTTAGCCAGGCGTACTGTTCTCCCTAATATATTTTAATTATGCATCTGTTTTAATTGTAATCAGATTAAGACACCGGAAAAGACACAAATTGGAATTTTCCCTAATGGCTAATGGAGCTTTTCATCAGTTTCTAAACACTAGCACGTTTAAAGGAAAAAAAATAGGTAGGGACACCAGCATCAGTGTGACATTTTCCAGAAATCGATGCAGTTTCTTTGACAACACAGTTCAGGTCTCATTAGCCACCCAAACTAACCCAAAAGCAAAAGACCACGTCAAAGCTTCACGAGCTTCATCTTTCCTAATTAGTATATAAGAATGGCTAAGTATAAACGAAAACTTGTAAACATAAATGAAAGCTGAAGGTTTATATGAAATGCAGCTTCTTAGATCTTATTCAGGGGCACATCAGGGGCAGCATCCCATTGCTTTAAAGTACAAGCACACCAGGAAAGTTGAGGCAGGCAAGAGGTTCTTATTCTGGGAAATTAGTAACTGTCAACCGCCTGTTTTTGCCACTAGGAATAAGTCTGACTTTTTTGGTCTTTTAAAAAGGGTAGGGGAGCAAGGGAAGCTCTATTAAAGGGGAAATGTGGGGGACAGAAAAAGAAAAGGGGTTTACTCAGACAAAATCACTTAATATGTTGTTGTGACAACAAGTAATACTTAAGGATTTTTAAGCTAATGTTCATTGAATACTTTCCCCCAAAAAACAGAGATTTCTTTTAAGAAACTTTAGTGTCTGCAAACACCAGAAAGAAACTGGGAGTGAAAGCTGCAAATAGATTAGGAGCTGAAACTAACTAGTCAGGTTTGCTTCCCGTGGTTTGCCAGGGGACTGGTGAGTGGGGGGGGGTGGGGGAATGGGAGAGGGGGGAGTGTAGTTAAAGGGGTGGGGGGAGTGACGATTGTTATGTGGTAGAATCCTACAGCCGGGACCACTCTCCTTCCAACGCCGTTCACAATCGGACTCCCGGGACAAGCAGCCAGGCTCACAGAGTTCAGTTCCTTTAACCTCCCTTCCACTTCACCTCCCTTCTTACCTGTCATCGTAGCAGAAATCCGCACTCAGGGTGTTGAGATACAAGACGAGCCCCAGGGCGCTGCTCACCAACTCAGCAATCATCTCTCCACTGCCTTCTCTTCTGCTCCCTTTCCAATACAAGGGCAGCCGCAACAGAGAAAGAAGCATCAATCCCCACCTTCCGCTTCTCCAGCTTCACTTTTTTTCCTCTCTCCTCCTCCTCCTCCTCTCCTCCTTCTCCTCCTCTCTTCCTCCTCCTCTCTCCCACCCTCCCACCCTTCCACCCCTCCCCTACTCTCCCCTTCCCCCCCCCCCCCTTCAAGCTTTGGAACCCACCCCTCTTCTGCTGCTCTTCACTCTTGGCCCCGCTTGTCTCCTCCTTCCCCGTCCCCGGGGCGCGGGCTCAGAGCGCTCTCCCCATCCCCGAGAGCCCTGGCGAGCCGGCAGCCAGCGAGCAAGCGGCAGGTTTATTGAGTGCTTGGCTTTGGGGCTCCCTTTTCCTCCGCTCCGCCCGGACCCTAACCCATGGCAGTTGGGAAAGGGGGAGCCCTGGATACGGTGCGAGGCTAGGGGGTGGCTAGTGAGGGGACGACTCGGGGTGCGAGTGAGGGGAGGGAGAGATCGACAGGACGGAGCTGAGCTGCCGGTGCAGCTGGGGGAGAAATAGGGAGAGAGAGAGGCTAGAAGGGAGAGTGGGAGGGACGGGAGCGAGAGCTGCCTCTGCTCCTCCGCCTCCTCCTCCGCCTCCTTCCTCTCTTCCCCTCCTTCCCCTTGCACAGCTCTGGGTGCTCTAGGTCTCCAGCCGCCGTGGCGAGCGGCTGTAGCTCATTCACTCTTTATTAGCTCCTTCCAGTCCCCAAGCCCTTCGGCACTGAAGTGAGAAGCCGCGGCTGGAGGTTCGGGGAAGCACCCGCGTGGGGCTCTCGGGGGCTCCCCCCGCGCCTGCGTGGCCACCCCTCCGTCCGCTTTCTCCACTCGGGCTGCTCCTCCCACCCTTCAACCAGCACCTCCTCGCCTGGATCTAGGGCTCCTCCTCCTACCCCCCTGTCCTCCCCACCCCCCTTCCATCTCCCCATCTCCGGCTTCTTTCGCCTTCAATTTCACACTGCAAAGCCACCGAGACCAATCGGTGACTGCTGGAAGAGAGCCCGAGAAGGGGTGGCTGGGGTGCGCACAGGGGGAGGAGAGAAGGAAGAAGAAAAGGGCTAGGAAGAGACTTGTTCTTTCCTGCCGCCGCGGCGGTGGCGACTGGCACAGACTTGGTCCCCAGCCCAGTCCTCTCGGTGCCAAGCACTGCCAGTTGTCTCCGTGGTCAAACTGGAAAGTCATCTGGAGAAGGAAAGAAGGGAAGGAAGAACAGGTTGGAGAGAACTGCGTTTTCTGGGCGTACACACACACACAGACACACACACAGCCCCGGGGAAAGAAATGGGACTTTAATTAAATCCCCCCAGGGGCATCAACTCAAAAAGGCAGGTTCCATTGTGCGAGCAGGTCGTCCAGAGGAATGTTGGCAGGAAATATTAAGGCGTTTTTGGCAGAGGACGCGATTAAAGAGGAAAAGATGCAAGCAGGTTGGGGGGGGGGGGGGTCGCGTTGGGAATGAGGATTAAATTAAGACAAAGAAACAAATATTCTCCGAAGCTGCCAGAGACAGGTTCTGGGTGCAGTTAGACATGCAGAGTGAACTGCGCAGGATGGAGAAGTCCCTAATTCAGTAGTTTCTCTGTAAAGTACAGGGAATCTTTCCAAGGTGATATAAACCTAGAGAAGCGGGTGACTTCACCGAGTTCCATTTCCTAGAGGATGAAGGCGGGACGCGAGCGGAGGGAATCCAGCTCGGGGCTGAGAGAGGTGGAGAACCCCGAGAGTACCAAGGTTGCAACTCTTCTATTTACACCTAAGGCTGCCTTGGACCGCTAACAGAACTACTACAGCGCCCCCTGCTGCATGGTAGCAACGATGCATGAGAACCTGAACATCCCCTCCTCCAAAGTTGAACCTAGCTGGAGACAACCCAAAAGTGCGAAAGACAAATTTGCTTCTCTGAGCCCTAGTAGGGTTTGTCACTCTCCTGGTAAGCAAGGGCCTCGTCTTCATAGCCTACAAACAAAACTAGCAGGCTGTATGATAAATAAGCCTCCATCTGCTTCGCAAGGCTTGGTCCATCAGTTTGTAACAAAGTTGAAATTGGAATAATATCGCTTGTTCATTTTAGAGTATGTGTCCTTGAAAAAATATTCTCCACCAAGTGAAAGCATTTTTGATAGGTCTGAAGGTCAGGATTGATTTGCATTCATTGTATACTCAACCAGAGTGGATTGTTGAGTACTTAAAAATTAAATAAAAATGCATTGATAGTTCCTTTACCCTCTTTTCAGGAGCAGCCCTCAATTTATTCAAATTTAATCTTAGCGTGTAATCTAAAGTTTTATTCTCCTCCTTAGTCAATGACTAGAACTTGTATAACTAAAGGACATTTTGGAATTAACTGTTATCAGTAGCCTAAATAAACTGCATTAGAAAAAATAATCAACTTCAGTATTACATGCTAGAATTTTCAGCCCCAATTCCCATAATGTGATGATTATATGTAAAAAGCCAGAGATTCCATGCAAATCCCGGCGTCTATATTAATTATAAGGGAATAATGTAGACATGGACTTTAAAGAATAAGAAAAAGACGGGGAGAAAAGAAAGGGAAAAGAGAGAGTTAAGAAATCCAAGGAAACCATCCTCTGCAGAAGAGGTGGGAAATAATGCACTGATGGACCTCTTCAATAATTAAAAGCTCTTGGAAGCATGGAAGTAGTAAAAGGCTTTGGGTTCAGCACACTAAGAGCTTGTAAGCACTTTGCAAAGTTGACTCCATTTTCAAGCCACCAATGGTTTTAAATAAATATTTCTTAAAGACTGCTGGAAAGTGGCACATCCTGCTGTCCCTGATGAATGAGTGGCTGGGGCTCAAACTGTATGTGCAAAATCTGGTAGCTTTTAACAAGTTTTTCTATTATTACTTAACATGGGTCTCTCTGTCCTTCTGGTGCATTAAGCACTCGTTAAGACTTCTTTCAGACAGCCCTCAAGGGCTATTGTATAGTCAGCCTCTGCACTTCCCAAACACCCTGAGTTCCTTCTGGGAAAATCAGATTGTAGTTTTCATCAGCGCCCAGACCACAGAAGTCATTTATTTAAAACTTAGGGACATTGCTCATTAATTCACAAAGGCAAGCTGGCCCACTGCAGGATATTACTTCAGTTCTGCAAAGTATGGGCTGTTTTAACCTACTCTTGCCCTACACAGATCAAGAGAATTAAACTGTACAAGGTGGGCTTTTCATCTTTGATATCAAGTGCCCCAAAGCCCTTATTTCCAAAACCCCAAAGTAAATCTGTTCCATGCATCCTATATTCCAGTTACCACTTCCTCAATGAATTCCATTTATGGGCTCCAGTACCTCCTCAATGTTTGTGCTCCATTCCCCAGTCTTTTATTGTGTGATTCATACCTTTGGAGTGCCAGGTCCTCAGGGAAAAGATTTTGTTATTTGCTTAGGACATATTTAGTTTATTGTGCAACACCATCTTCCCTTTGGGTGTTGCATGAATATTAACTAAAAATCCACATATGGTCTTGGTCATAATTTCTACTTGTCCTAATATAACTTCTCTTTGAACAATTCATTTAGAAGCATGCCAGGGGTGAAATGTGGCATGTAAATTCTCAAGCTAAAAAGAATGTTTTTAATAATACCCATAGATCTGAAAAACAATGCAGTTCTCCCCCACCCCACCCCACTCTTCTCCAAATCTAGAATTGCTGATCCATTTGAACTTGTGTTTTTCAAAAAGGAGAGAGCAAAACTCTCCCTTGCCCTGAAATCTTTTTTAGACTGATTGTGGACCAGAAAAACACAGGCCCAGCAGGTGAGATAGCTAGTTTAGGGAGTCTGGTATAATAGTGATATGTTTGTAGAATTACAGGCTCTAAGCTCAGCTCAGGAAATAACCCTGCAGGAGAAAAACAACAGACTTTATGAAATGTGGGTCAGAGAGCCACAAGAAGTATTTAGGATGCTTGGGTAGCTAATGACAGTAAGTGCATTAGCAATATATCTTCCATCTAGATGTTTTTCAGCATACTGTAATCCATCACACTCTGGAACCAAGTCTTTTTTATGATCTGTGGTGCAGTCAAAAGGCAATCAGGACAATGTAAACAGAGAAATGGATCGAGTAATGGCTGTAGCAAAAGTGTGACTTTTAACAACCAGATGCTGCCAAAGTAATGATCACTTTAAAAATCCCACTTTATCTCAGCCTTCAGATTCAGTAGATATGGGGGTGGGGGGGAGGAGAAAGGGAGGAGGAGGATTGTAGAAATAACCTGCTAATAACAAGATCTTTATAATTGCAGACTAGTGATAAAATCCAGAAATTCAATCAAGAAAAGCAGGGACAGTCTCCCTCCCAGACTTTCTCAGTGCCTTCACAGGCACCTCTATAAACAGAGCCAAGAATTCCAACAATTCAAACAATAAATGCAGAATCTTTTCAAAAGCATTATGAGTCTATTTGAAGGCTCTCTACATTAGAGATGGAAACAATGTATTTCAGAGTGAAGAAAATAATAGATTTGGACGTAAAAAATTAATTGGAACTTTCTTATTAGTAATCCAAAGTCTATTTATCAAGCTAGATGAAGATTTTTATCAAATGGTGGTACCATTTTTAGGTTTTATTGAAAGTGGCTACTTTGAGTCCCAGAGAATATATTATAAAACTCATCTAACTCCTCATGACAAAGATATAGGGAACACATAGACAGAAAACTATATATCTACTATCAAGTATAGTCATAGAATCATATGCTCATCTGTCCTAACATTTGAAGGAACACTACAGACCATCATTTTATGGATAAGGAAACTCAGATTCACTTAGGTTAAGTGATTCACCAGAGATTACATAGGAATGAAGGGTAGGTTATAATTATTTCTCGAAAGAAACAATTCAGTTTGGAGAAGGAGACCTAAAATGATTGTGGTGTCAAAATACAAAAGACATCAATAAAATAAGGTATCCCAAAAGTCCTAGGGCTGTCTAAAAGATTATTACTTTAAATGATGCTAGAACTTTGGGGACATTATTTACTTAAGAGTTTTTAAGGAAGAATTCCATCATATATAATCCTCAGGGAGAAATAAACTATTCAGAACACTGAGGCTTCAGCTGGATCTCTCCCCCCTACCTCCCATTATTCATTTTTTATCAAATCTCTAACTATTTCTGGGATCCCATTAATACATAATTCTTACACAAATTCCTATTTGTAAGTGTAGAAAGCCTCCTATGTTATAAGAATAAACTGTACTTAATCTACATAGTCTCTCATTTTTTCCTTCTAAATGTACATCAATTATATTAAGGATGTGACTCAGTGAACTTATTATAAATTGTACCACTCAAATCACCAAACTTTATTACCAGTCAAGAATCAAGAACTTGCTGATTTTACTTAAGAATATTATATTAAGGTATTTAAGTAATTTATGTGTGAGGAAGCAAATGAAATATTTCTGAAACTGAACCAACATTCAAGTACCAATAATTTCTCTACTAATTTGTACCTCACTTAAGGTATGAAAATGGTTTTTGCAGATTCTATTAAATTTTTTATTTAATTTATCTATAAAATGTTTGGAAAGTATAATTTGCAGTTCAGCTTTTAATCCAATAAAATGTAAAATCAAGTCAGGTTTTTTTTTTTTTTTTTACCATTAGAAATATTTATAATCAAATTTCAATTTTTAACTAAATACATTTGGTTAAATGAATAAATTCAACATAACTTTATGAAATTCTTTAAGTAGCTCTTAGGGAGAGAGACAGTCTAGCAGAATATGTAGAGAACTGGCTTCAGCAAACTAAGACTTTTGTTTATCTCAGTTTTCTCAACTCTAAAAATGGGATAATAGCACCTATCTTAAAGAGTTGCTTGGAGGATAAAAATGTGATATCTTTCTAAAACATTTTGCAAAATTTCAAGTATCATATAAATGCTAGCTATTTATAATGATTACTATTATTACCTTCTAATTCATTGCTTTTCTTTTATGTCTGTGCTTATATGAGATCACATGTATATATGTATATATACATATATACACACATATATGTATATATACATATATACATGTGATCTCTTATCTTTTTTTTTCTTTCTTGGTAAGACAGTCAGGGTTAAGTGACTTGCCCAGGATCATACAACATGAATATTTCTAAATATTTCTGTGTCCAGAATGGTTACACTTATATCTTTATAACTACATAATTGACTACTCAAAAGAAAGTGCACATAGCAGTTTCCAATTCTCTACACAGTTGGCTTTTCTATGACTAATTGCCATGACAGTTGCATCATTCAACACTTCTTTTACCTAACTCATTTTCAGAATATCTAGACTAAAGTGTGTATGTGTATGTATGTGTATGTGTGTGTGTGTGTGTGTGTGTGTGTGTGTATTTAAATGATTGAATTTCTATAGCCTATATTAGATTGTTTGACATCTAGGGAAGCAGAGAAAAGAGGGAGGGAGAAAAACTTGGGATTCAGAATCTTATAAAAATGTATATTAAAAACTATCTTTATATATAATTAGAAAAAATAAAATATTTTTAAATACCTATACTTAAATAAAGAAGGGGCCATTAAACTGTTCATAAGAATTCCAGCCACATAATATTGATTGGAAAACTACATATGAACATTATTTTGTTGTATTGTGTTGTTATTTATTCCTAATTACATTTTAATCTGGTTGGGCCACACTCAAGTGTCAGGTGAGCTTCCTGTTTGACATCTGAAGGATCTAAGAAGGATGGATGATGAAAGACTATTCACCTTCACCATCCTTTGAAAGATGAAAATAAAGATGATTTCATATAGAATGGGAGATGGGGTGGAATGAATTCCTAAGCTGCTTTTTCTCTATCACTGTAAGTTTTGTGTGGAGGAAGAATTAGAAGGCAATAAATCTTTATTAGATTTTTTAACAAATCTTCATTAGTTATTGAATATAAAGAATATTTATGCTATATTCTGGGAAAGGAAGGGTAAAAATACCAAAATAAAAAATTAAAAAAAACAGAGCCTGTCTTCAGAGAATTAGCAATATAGGGGAAGATAAGGTATATACACAAATTCAACTCAATTTAACAAACAAAGTGAATGCTGATAAAATGCAATATGATGAGTATTGATAAGGATGTGGATGATGATGAGGATGATCATACCTTTTCTGTTAAGAGGTCAAAAGAAAAATGATTAAAAAAGTAATTTCAAGAGATAAAGTACTTGGGGTAGATCAGAAAATATCCAGACTAAATCCAAGAATTGGAAATAAGAGAATCATTCTAGACATACGCAATAATCTCAACAATATTAAAGCTAAAATCTAGAGCTTCAAGGTCAAAGAAAAAATGCTACAAACAGCTAAGAAAGAATTTGAGTAATGAGGAATCATAGTCAAGATCATACAAGATTTAGCTTTCCCGATTACACAGTGCTGGAGAGCTTGGAATTAAGTTTTTAAGATATTCCAAAAGATAAAGACTAACAAAAATAACTTCTCTAAAAAAAGTGAGTACAATTCTACAGCAAATGAACCATTAAGGAAATAGAAGATTTTCAAGTACTTCTGAATAAAAAACAAAAACTCAGAACTGTATAAAGTTTCAAAATTTTAGAACTGTATAGAAATTTTGAAATACAAACACAGGAGTCAAGAGAAAAAAATTATAAAGGTAAATATGTGGCTAGGATGACAGGAAAAGATAATGATGAATATTGGAGGGGATGTGGGAAAACGCATCCAACCATTCTGGAGAGCAATTTGTAACTATACTCAAAAAGTTATCAAACTGTACATATCCTTTGATCCAGCAGTGTTACTACTGGGCTTATATCCCAAAGAGATTTTAAAGAAAGGAAAGGGACATGTATGTGCAAAAATGTTTGTGGCATCCCTTTTTGTAGTGGCTAGAAACTGGAAATTGAATGGATACCCATCAATTGGAGAATGACTGAATAAGTTGTGGCATGTGAATGTTATGGAATATTATTGTTCTGTAAGAAATGACCAGCAGGATGATTTCAGAAAGACCTGGAGAGACTTCCATGAACTGATGCTGAATGAAATGAGCAGAACCAGGTGATCATTATACACTTTAACAACAATACTATATGATCAATTCTGATGGACGTGACTCTCTTCAACAATGAGATGAACCAAATCAGTTCCAATTGTTCAATAATGAAGAGAACCAGCTACAAACGAACTGTGGAAAGCGAAAGAACTATGGAAAATGAGCGTGAACGACAACATAGCATTTCCACTCCTGTTTTTGCCCGCAGAGCATTTTTGTTTTCCTTCTCAGGTTATTTTTACCTTATTTCTAAGTCCAATTTTTCTTGTGCAGCAAAATAATTGTATGGATATGTATACATATATTGTGTTTAACATATACTTAATATATTTAATATGTATTGGTCTATCTGCCATCTAGGGGAGGAGGTGGGTGAGAAGGAGGGGAAAAGTTGGAACAGAAAGTTTTGCAAGGGTCAATGCTGAAAAATTACCCATGCATATATCTTGTAAATAAAAAGCTATAATAAAAAAGGTAAGTATGAGTAAATAATCAAAGGAGGCTTTATAAAAATTAACTATTTGCCTTCAGAGGGGTGGGAAAGGAAGGGTAAAAGGAATGGTTTGAATTCCTTGAGAATCTTAATGTCACCTGAGGTAATAGAGGAAGTAAAATGAATTAGAAAGCATGAATGTAGTTTTGTTATGTTTTGATGATCTTAAAAGAATAAAAGAAAGGCAGGAGGTAGAATGAAAGAACTTAATATCTCATGTAATCAGGATAACCAAGCCAAATGTGCATCTAAACAAGGAGGAAGATTTGGAAGAATTGGCTATTATTTGAATCTCCCTTTCATCTGAACTGATCAAAAGAAGGAGGAAATACACACATACAAAGACTTAGACACAGAAACACATTTCATTCGATAGGGAAATAAGAGGAAAAATGAAGAATAAGAGGGAAGATAGATTAAGGAATGATTAGTCTTAAACAAAACAAAGTAAGGAGGGTAGATTTCAAAGAGAGTCTTAAAAGAAAAAAAACAAAGAATTGGATCCTATTATTAGATTCTAAATGAAGAAAAGAGAAGAGAGACAAGGGAACAGAAATAAATTACACCTAACTAAGAATATTGGTATAGAGCTCATTATTTCTCTGTCTCTCAATAAAGACAAGTCAGGAAACAAAGAGAAGGAAAAGCATATCATAATTGTGAATATGAATGGAATGAATTCAGTCATAAAATGGAAGCAGATGACAGAATTGCTTGGAAAGCAAGATTCAACAATATATTACTTAAAAGAAACACACAAAACAAAAAGGATGCATATATTAAAATAATGCCTTAGATCAAAACCTATTATACCTAAGCATAAATTAAGAAAATACAGGCATAAATAATCAAGGGTTCATTAAAAAGCAAAAACAAAAATAGAATTATTTAAAAGAAAAAAATAGGAAAGCTAAATTTTGCTGAATTATACCAGAGATAATGAATTAACAGCAGTAACACACACACACACACACACACACACATACACACAAATGTGTGTGTGTTTCAAATGACATAGCATCTATAAACTTAAAGTAAAAGATTACAAGGAAAATAGTAAAACTATAATAGTGAGGACTGTCAATTTATCGCTTACAGACCTAGATAAATCTAGCTTCAAAAAAAAAAAAAATGAGCAAAAAGGAAATTAAAGACCTTAATAGAATATTAGAATGGTTATATATGATTAACATTTGGATATTATTGAATGGAAATGGAAATAGTAGTGCCTGTTTCTTAGCTGTGCATAATACAAAAGTTGATTACGTATTAGGGTATAACAATCTTACTAACAAGTGAATAAATGCAGAAATATTTACTTAATATTTCTGCATTTATTCATTTGTTTCAAGAAAATTCTCTTTTAAGAAAAGAAATAAAGAAAGAATTTAAAATAGAAACAAATAAATAAATTGGATGCTATATAGTTTAGTTTTAAAGAATAGATGCAATCAAAAATTAAAGCCTAGAAACAATCAAATGAAAATAATAAGACCATATACCAAAATTTGGGACTCTTCAGTCAAAGCAGTCCTTGGAGGAAAATTTGTATCTCTAAACACTTTCACCAATAAAAGAGAGGAAAACCAGATCAACAATTTGGCATACCAATAAAAAAGAAAAAGAAAAAGCAACAAATTAAAACCTCCTAATTAAATACAAAAATCAAAATATCAGGTGGCAAAGTTAGAATTAGGAGAAAGGGACAAATATAAAAGGCATTTTAAAATCTAGAATGGTAGAGTTTGGAAGCCAATTGGAAGTGAATGACAAAAAAAAAGAAAGAAAAATAAAATCATCTAAATAACTTGGGGGATAGCAATATAAGACAGAAAGAGTGGATTTTGAGCGAACTATGATATAGCCTAATATGGTTTATAGAGTGATGGATTTAAAGTAAATGATGGACTGAGCTAAAAATACATCCTCAGATATTTAATTGGTATGTGAACAAGTAACTGAACCTTTTTGGGCCTCAGGAATTATACTGAATGGCCCTTAAGATCCCTTCCAGCTCTAAATCTATGATCTTTCTCCAAACCTTCTTTAACTCTGTAGGGTAAGACAGAAAGCACACTGGCAAAAACCAAAAATTTTAAAAGGTGGGGAAGAGAGGCAGCTAGGTGGCACAGGGAATAGAGCACTAGCCCTGAAGTCAGGGGGACCTGAGTTCAAATCTGGCCTCAGACACTTAACATTTCCTAGCTGTGTGACCCTTGGCAAGTCACTTAACCCCAATTGCCTCAGGAAAAAAAAAAAAGATTTTGAACTTGTTGAGTTTGAAAAACTATCATGCCATCCAAGAGACAAAATTCTGGAACTTTTGAAAATATTGGCCTAATAAAGAATTAGATCATGAATAAATTAGAGGAACATAGGATAGTTTACCTCTCAGACTTGTAGAGGAGGAGAGAATTTGTGACCAATGAAGAACTAGGGATCATTATTGATCACAAAATAGAAATTTTTTATTACATCAAATTAAAAAGACTTTGTACAAACAAAACTAATGCAAACAAAATTAGAAGGGAAACAACAAACTGGGAAAACATTTTTACAGTTAAAGGTTCTGATAAAGGCCTCATTTCCAAAATATATAGAGAATTGGCTCTAATTTATAAGAAATCAAGACATTCTCCAATTGATAAATGGTCAAAGGATATGAATAGACAATTCTCAAATCATGAAATTGAAACTTTGTGCACTAATATGAAAGAATTTCCAAATCACTATTGATCAGAGAAATGCAAATTAAGACAACTCTGAGATACCACTACCCATCTGTCAGATTGGCTAAGATGATAGGAAAAAATAATGATGAATGTTGGAGGGGATGCGGGAAAACTGGGACACTGATGTATTGTTGGTGGAGTTGTGAACGAATTCAACCATTCTGGAGAGCAATCTGGAATTATGCCCAAAAAGTTATCAAACTGTGCATACCCTTTGATCCAGCAGTGCTACTACTGGGCTTATATCCCAAAGAAATACTAAAGAAGGGAAAGGGTCCTGTATGTGCCAAAATGTTAGTGGCAGCCCTGTTTGTAGTGCCTAGAAGCTGGAAAATGAATGGATATCCATCATTTGGAGAATGGTTGGGTAAATTGTGGTACATGAATGTTATGGAATATTATTATTCTGTAAGAAATGACCAGCAGGAGGAATACAAAGAGGCTTGGAAAGACTTACATGAACTGATGCTGAATGAAATGAGCAGAACCAGGAGAGCATTATATACTTCAATAACGATACTGTATGAGAATGTATTCTGATGGAAATGGATATCTTCCACAAAGAGATCTAACTCAGTTCCAATTGATCAATGATGGATAGAAGCAGCTACACTAAGAGAAGAAACAGTGGGAAATGAGTGTAAACTGTTTGCAGTTTTGTTTTTCTTCCCAGGTTATTTTTACCTTCTGAATCCAATTCTCCTTGTGCAACAAGAGAACTGTTCGGTTCTACACACATATATTGTATTTAGGGTATACTGTAACATATTTAACATATATAAGACTGCTTGCCATCTAGGGGAAGGAATGGAGGGAGGGAAGGGAAAAGTGGGAATAGAAGTGGGTGCAAAGGATAATGTTGTAAAAAATTACCCAGGCATATGTTCTGTCAATAAAAAGTTATAATAAAATAAATAAATAAATAATGAAGAAATTAAAAAAAAGAAAATATTGGCCTAGAGTTTGGGAAAGCTAAAACTATGTGAACAATTAGGTAGTACAGTGGATAGAATACAGG
This sequence comes from Antechinus flavipes, assembly GCF_016432865.1. Taxonomy (NCBI): domain Eukaryota; kingdom Metazoa; phylum Chordata; class Mammalia; order Dasyuromorphia; family Dasyuridae; genus Antechinus; species Antechinus flavipes. The sequence goes on along the minus strand of NC_067402.1, from coordinate 250,029,049 downwards.
ACCTAGAGTCAGGAAAACATCTTCCTGTGACTTATTTTATTTGACCTATCTTCAAATCTAACCTCAGACACTTACTATGTGACCCTGGGCAAGCCACTTAAGCCTGACTTCTTCAGTTTCTTCATCATGAAAGTAAATTGCAAACCCTTTCAGTATCTCTGCCAAAAAATTCTTAAAAAGAGTCATGAAGAATTGAATATGACTAAAAATGACTAAACAACAAAAATATGTAAGTCTTTAGCAAAGTAGGGACAGAGTCAAGGCATTGGTATTAGCTAAACAAAGAAGGAAGGAAGAGATAAAGAGATTAAGGGCAGCACTTTGGGGAACACCCACATTTATTCATCAGGTTGAAGAAGAAAAACAAGTGAAGGAGAACAAGTAGACCAAGCAAAGACTGTAATGTAATGGAAATTAAAGAATGGGAGATTTTCAAAGTGAATGAGAAGATAGGTATTTAGTCAACAGCACTAAATATGGAAGAGTGGTCAGGGAAAATAAAAACTGCAAAAAATCCACTGCATTTGGAAATTCAATTATTAATAATCCTTGATAGAGGTAACATTTAGGCTTCTTCATTTGCAACAGTACTGTCATATTACCCTTCCCCACCTATCCAAATCCATTGCTAAATATCTATCATCACAACACCTCACTTAGATTTCTCCTTCTCTTCACTCCAATCAGCCACCATTTCAATTTGGGTCCTTATCACCACTCATTTGAACTATTGCAATAATTTCCTAATTGATCTCCTTGCCTTTAATCTTTCCTACTTCAATCAAGCCTTCCCAATAGAAAGACAGTTAGAATCAAGACATTAGTATTACCAGAAAAAGAAAGGAAGGAATGAGAAGTTTAAGGGTAACATTTTAGAGACACCCACACATTCTATCCATTCCACTCAGCAGCCTCAAGCCTAGTTGCACCCACTTCTATTCCCACTTTTCCCTTCCCTCCCTCCACTCCTTCCCCTAGATGTCAAGCCTCAAGCCATGTTATTCTCCTACCCAATAAATTCCCTATTACCTTTAGGATCAAATATGAAGTTCTCTCTTTGATCTTTAAAGTTTTTCCTAATCTGGGCCTTTCCTATCTATGCAGGTTGTTTATTTTTTAATTCCCTTCCTATAGTTCAGCTACATGGACTCATTTTCTACTCTTTTTCCTTTATTGTGAAGACCAAGTTGGCACCCTAGATACCTTAGAATTAGCCAGAGTCAGGATAAGCAAAAGTCCTTGGTCTTTATTCTTGGTCTTTAGGGGTAGAAGTGAAGGGGATGGATGCAGGATCTCTGAGACCTTACTTTTCCACCTCCATCAGCCAAGTGACTCTGGCTTGTCTTACTCGACCCCCTAATCCTTCCCACAATTCTCTGTATACACCAAAAGATTGAACCAGCAAAGAATAGTGGGAAGGGCCATTTTCCAAGCAAATGCTAATAGAGTAATAACTGCAATCAGTAGTTAGCCTTAAGTGCTCGGTTGCCAACTTCAGTGCATCAACTCAAGTTTTAACCCTTTACACATTATACTTCACCCTCCATCTCTATGACCTTTCATGCTTTTGATCCATGTCTAGACTCCTCTTCCTTCCCCATTTCTGCCCCTTAGCTTTTTTTTTTTTTTAATTTTGTTTTCCTCAAAATTCTAATTGAATTCTACCTTCTTCAGGGGGCCTTTTTTGATCCCTAAAGTTTCCAAGGCCTTCTTTTCTGAGATTACCCTCCTACTACTCTGTATGCTACTACTTGTAAGAAATTAAGTGGTACAGTGCAGAGAGAGCAAGAATTGGATTCAGAAAGACCTGAGTTTAAATTCAGCCTCAGACACTTACTAGCTAGGTGACTGTGGGCAATTAACACTGATTTTCTGAGTTTCCTCATCTGTAAAATTAGCTAGAGAAGGAAATGGCAAAGTCTAAGTCTGCCAAGAACAACCTAAATGAGGTCACAAAGAGTAAGATACGACCAAAAAACAAATAACCATAACAAAAAACAAAAGTACTGACTGAATGACTGACTAATCTTTAAAAGAAAGTGAGCAAGTTTTATCATATTTAAATTGTGGGAGGTTACTGCTGCCTTATCCTTAATTTGCAGATGAGGAAATTAAAGTTCAGAAGTTAAGATGATTTCATGAAGGTCATACAGCCAAACTATAGACCAGGTTTCTAATACTTCAGCCAGAGTTCTTTTCATCATGCTATTCTGCCTCTATTTAAAGATGGTCTAGGGGGGAAATTTTAAAAAGAGTAACTTGGAAAGATGAAAATCACTATTTTTTTTAGTCACTTTTAAAAGGAAAGAATGTAAACAGGAAATAACATGAAAACCATATTGAAAATTAAGGAGTTAATAGCAATATCAACAGAGACATTCTTAGAATCAAGTTATATCCATTCCTGGCTTACATCACTTTAGTAGAACCAGAGATTTGTTGTAAATTAAATACTGGGAAAGTATGAACAAAATGACATTTCATATTCAGTCCTTCCACTTTAGCATTTCTTATTAACAATTGAAGCATGTAAAGAAAATGGGGCTCTACAAATAAAACTACTTTCTCCAAATATAGTTCACTTCTGTCATCCTAATGTTTTTAAATGGACCTTTGAAGTGGAAAGAAAGCTACCTCTTCCTTTCAAATTCCTTGAGAATGAAAATCTAAATCATTAACTTTTTCTCCTAAATCCCACACAGAGTAAGTATTACTTACAAATAACCTCTAACAACATTTGGAGACATCTTGAAACCCCTATTGTCCCCTAAGGCTCAAAAAGACTGCCTCTCCCCTATGTTATTATTTTTATTTTGTTTTAATCTTGTGCTTTGGAATCTGCATTTAAATCTCAATTTCTTCCAACATATGTTTGGTTATAAGAGCAGAGAATCACATAAACCAGAAAATGTTTTACATAAGTGATTCTTGAACCCATCACATATTTTTGGCCTCTCCATCTGTTGCGAACATAATCCACATTGATCACATGGTCATCATGCCCAAATTTATGTAAAAGGAACAAATATTTTCTAAAATCCTAATTCTATCTCTCCAAAAAAGTTTGGTTTTTTGTGCATTTGGGGTTTTTTGTTTGGTTGGTTGGTTTGTGGTGGATTTGTTTTTGTTTTTTTTAAATAGAGGACTAATTCTGTAGGCCATCCATCAATTAAAAACATGATCTCTTTAATGGAAAATTTACCCCCAAACTAGCCCAATTGTCATAGTAAAATATAAAGTAAACTCTGCCACCAAATCGAACACACAGACCAGATGAGAATGTTTACAATTTTGCCAAGTTTTACAGTTCTTATGTCTTAACAAAAAAGATATATCAAGTTCATTCCTCCTTATTGTGTCCACTTAATAAATATTATTTCTTGTTAAGTAGCATGTTGGATAGAGGGCCAGCTTTGGAATCAGGAAGACCTGTATTCAAATACTGTCTCTGACTAATAGACTAGTCACTTTCGGTGTCATAAGTAGAGACAGACTTAATGCTCTGACAATTTTAGATTTGAGAAATCTGCAAAATTGATAGACTTATATGTTAAAACAAAGCATCAGCTAACTTTCCCCCTAATTGTTCTGATCTTTATTTCTTTAACTGTGAAACTGGATTTATTGGTGTCATCTGGTTCTGAATGCTAATGAAATCATTTGAGCTACACTGCTGAAGAATCCCTTCATATCACTGTATCTTGCAGAACACAGCTGTCTGTTAAAAGATTTCTTTGCTGACAGATTTCCTGCAACTGTATCAAGAAACCATGATGACTATTCTGGATATGATGCAGGTGAAAGGAGTACTTGTGTGTCATATCCTGAATAACCATATTTCTTGGCAGCCTTGTTGTCCAGTAGATGGAAAATTTTAAGAACAGCTGAAATCTGTTTCTTATCATCATATTTTCCAGAGAATGGAACAAGTAATCTTGTCATCTACTGGCTCCATCAATGCCTTGCTTCCATAATATTTCTCTTGGGATATAGAGGTTGAAAGACATTCCCATTTCATTCTGGCTTGGTCCTTTAACACAGTGTCTGCCCTTTAAATGTGTATAACTAGTAATATTGTAAAATGTATTAGATATTACTCTTAGATATATCTTAATTAAATCTTACCAGCAAAACACAACTACTTAGTTTGGTTCAAGTGTGGCTCTGTCATCTGTAAAATGAGGTTAATAAAATAGTATCTACTATAATAATTCTGAGATTCAAATGAGATTTTATATATATATTATATCCATATCTATATATCTACATAGATCTGTATAGATATACATACATATAGATATAGATAAGCAGCTAGATAGTTCAGTGAATAGAGTACTTGGATTCAGAAAAATTGCTATTTATGAGTTTAAATCAAGCTTCAGACACTATCTGTGTGACTAGGGGCAAGTCACTTATCCCTGTGTACATCAGTTTCCTCATCTAGAATAGAAGATGGCAAACCTCTCCAATATCTCTGCTAAGAAAATCCCAAAGAGGGTCACAAAGAGATGGATACAATTAAAAACCAATAAAAAAAGAAGAGAGGGGAAGATAGAGACTGAGACAGAGACAGAGAGATTATATAGTTATATATAATTATATATATCTCTGTTTATGTGTATGTGTGTACAATTCTGACATTCAAGTGAGACAATGCATATAAAATGCTTTATGAGCATAAAGTAACATACAAAGATCAACTATTATAGTTAGAAAATATTAACAACTGTTCTAGTTAAGGGGTTGCAGATTTTTTCATTTTGTTTTATTTTGCTTTTTTTAATTTTATTGGCCCTTCACCTAGTTATGGAAAATCAGGCAATGTCACCCATTAGTTTGATGGCAAACCCCCAAAACAATCTGTTATGACTAGAGATGGATGGCATTCTTCCTTCTAATAGAACATAATTTCCTTGAGGGCAGAGACTGTTTTTAATTCCTTTTCAGCTGTAGATCACTGATCATATCTAATCATCTTTTCTTTATATCTCCAGTGTCCAGCATTGTACCTTGAACATAGGCACTTAATAAATGTTGAATGGTCTGGATTTTTTGCACAATACTTTTGAGCTTATATAAATGTCCCAACTCATCATGTAAATACTATAAAATCTATGATACTTCAGCTGATGTAACTCATTGCTAGGTAGGACAGTGAATATAGATAGGGCTGAGCCTGGAGTTAAGAAGACTTATCCCACTTCAGAGATTTACTAACCTGGCAAATCATCTAACCTCTGTCTGCCTCAAATTCTACAACTGTTTTATGGGGATAATAACAGCACTCACTTCCCAGAATTGATGTAAGGAGCAAATGAAATATTTGTAAAACATCTAAGTACAATAGTAGGTATTTAAAACTGCATGTTTCCTTTCTTTCTTTTAGTATATAAATTGCAACACCCACTTTTGGGGGGACAGGGGAAGAATGTGCTAGCTCTAGTCTTCTGGACAAATTCAAGGTGGGTTGATGGTAGTTACCTATCGGAATTTTACAGCATCCATGACATTCACTATGGCTATTCCACTTCCGCCAAGAATGGTATGTTTCTGATGGGCTGTGTTAAAGCCACTGTTGAATCTTATTCAGGAATTAATCCATTCCATTAGAGCAAACTGAATCTTCCATGCAAGACTATCATAGAAGCTTCACACACACACACACACACACACACACACACACACATGTAAAATGACACACTTAAAAAAAATTGTTCCCAAATGAGTCTCATTTGGCTTCATTTATTTATTAGGTTCCAATATACCACTAGAATGTAAGCTATTAATTTTCAAGACTACTTCTTTGTAACTTTGAGGCATACCATATAAGACACACCAATCATGAGAAGAAACAGTCTTGTTGCCCCAGCTACATAAACAGAAGGACATGTCTTGTGAGGATTATTGCATGAAGAAAGATCTCTCAGCATTATCCAAATCAATCTTGAGCACTTTTTATAAGTATGTCACTGTTTTCATGGAAACTTGTGGTTCCTGCCTTCAGGGAGGTCTAAGGAGATAATTAGCAAAACCAAAAGTATCTCTTCAGAAAAGGTCATTGGAATCCAAACTAAGCCATCTTTTCCAGATTCCTCTGAATGAGAAAATGATCTAGTACTTTCTTTCACCTTTTGGACCCAGAAAGTCCAGTGCCTGTTTTTATCCTTCAGTTTAGCCATACCAACAGTTTTACTTTGTTGTTGTTTACTTGATAAGCTTCCAGCTTTCCTTTCAATATTAATGTGTATATATATATATATATATATATATATATATATATATATATATATATATATATATATAAAATATAAGCCCCTCCAAAAACATAAGCCCTTTGTATTATAGACTTATGTAGCTGTATATGTACACACATAGATGCCTAGACATGCATCTGTATATACATTTATATAATGTAGCCTCCCAAAATATAAGCTTTTTGTATTATAGACATTTGTATATACATAATATAGCCCTCCAAAAAACCTCAGCCTTTGTATTATAGATTAAGATAATCCCTAATAATAGTGCTGAGGTAGTATAATATACTGAAAAGTTCAGGGTTCAAATCCTTGGCCTGTCATTTATTATTTGTGTAACTTGGGCAAGTTCCTCTGTTTTCATCTGTAAAAGGAAAGGGTTGAAACAACTGACCTCTGAGGTTTCTTCTAGCTCTGGATCTAAAAATCTTAAGTGCTCATAAGTCAAAATTGAAGTGGAGGTGCTATTTTATTTATTTATTTTTTTAAAACAAATCCATTCAAAATGGTAAATCACTCTCAACTTCAGTTGGTGGTAATGGGTAAGAGAAAGGTGTATTTCTTTTAGCTCTGCATGCTAACTTAATGCTTTTGAAATGTCACAAATTGCAATGGTAGAATGAAATATAGAACACTCATTTATTAAAACATAGAAATTCTATATACTTTTCTTATTTTCAACAGCTAGAAATCATGAATCTTAAACTGGAACGAAAGCATAAGTCTTTTTACTACCAGATGCACATACCAGAATTTTTACTTTTAAAGAGGGTGTTTGTTATTTTGTGTGTAATCATCAAACTGAGAATGACAGATGGGGATTGATCATGTATTCCATGGCCTAATGACTGTTTTAGAACAAATAAAATATAATCTGTATTTGCTGAATTTTGATCAGAAAATAAGGTTAAATAGACTTCACGATTCAGTCTATATCCCCAAATTAGAAAGCATAAAGAGAAGTAAACATATCTAAAAAGGAAGTTCAATGGACAGAAAGGTTGAACCTATGTAGGACTTTCCTCCAAGGAAATAGCCTGACAAAAGTTTTTGAAAGGCTTTGTTGTGGGTAAAGTCAATAGGGAATAGTCAGAAGGTGATTGGCATGTGCAACAAGGGAACTAAGGTTCCATGTTACTATCCTCCAGAGCCTATTGGATTCCACAGCATGCATACTGAAGTGATTTAGGTTAAGATTAGGCCAAAGTACTTTAACAGTAATAAAATATTATTTTCTTGCATATATTTATTGCTGTCTGAGGCGACACTTAATCTGGGGTTAAGATATGATTCTCTTAAAATGTGTTTTTACAAGTGTTTGAAAAGGAACAACAAGATAGACTAAAAGCCTCTGTACTTAAGAATCCGTGAAAGCTTTCTCTACCATTATAGATGTTCAAATTGTCTATTACTAATTAGTATAATATAATTTAATGTTGTATATGTATATTATAATATAATGTAGTATAATATAATTTAATTAGTATAATAATAATTTAATAATAGTATAATATAATAATAATGTATAGAATACTCCACTGTAGAAAATTAAGTAAATTCTGTCCTTAAAATAACTGGTTAGTCAGTCTTCTTCCTGAGCTTCATAAATTGAGAGGCTTTTATTCTTTTCTGAAGTAAACAAAATAGGGCACCTTGATCAGAAGCATGCTGGGATCCTAACAGGGTTAAAATTCAAACATTTACAATAATAACATTATTTCTTACCCCTGTTTTAGCTAGGACCAAGTAATTCCATGAATTTATGGGTATTGAAAATGCACTTTCCACCTGTCCTTTTAGTTATCACTCAGAGATTTAGATTTCTCAGCTGAAATCAATAGCCTGATAAGGGTAGTTTTTATTGCAGAATGCCATCTGTCTCATAGCAGGTTTGAAGAAAAAATAGATAATAAGTTGTAGGATCACACTTTACTCAATTCAATTAAAAAATCAGATGGATGGGAAACATTTGAGCTATATTCCTGAGGAAAGTTCACAAGGTAGATGTGGGAGGTCAAAGACAGGAATGAATTCAAAATTATTCCAAAGTTTGTTGTAATCTAGAGAGACTTGAGAGACTAGCAGTGCCATCAAGGAAATTGAGAAGGTGCCATTAGGGAAACTGAAAAAGGTAGGTTTGGGAGCAAATATAATGTTTTCAGTTTCCGACTAATGTTCAAAATGCTTTTTAGATATATATGTAAAATATTCAGGTAGTATTTCAATATCTGTATCTGTTCCAAAAGGTTAGGACCAATGACATAAATTTAAAAGTCATCTGCATAGGGTGTTAGTTAAAACTGTGATAATACGACAGTTTCCTGCACTGAGAACTCCTTGACCATCTTAATACAAGCATCAGCACTTGAGTGAAGCCTCTTTAGATGCTCCCTGCTAGAAAAAGAGTAAAATACATTCAGAATTGGAAAGGATATTATAATAATTGTGTCTAATTGCTTAACAGTAGCATTCATTTCTTTTATTGTAGATATTAAGATACATTATTAAGATAGTGTATTTTAAACTACTAGTTATACAATCTATATTTGAATTTCTTCAGTAGGAAGAAACTTAGTTCTCTACATTTTCAGATAGCTTTTCCTTCTTATCACTACTTAACAGAACTTGACCCTTTCCATGAGACTCTCGTAGATTTTTATACATCTTTCATGAAGTTATCATATTTTAAGTGGTATTTTTCAGACTTATGTACATTTCTTCTACAAGATCTGATAGATCAAGGACAATTTCCTGAATATCTCCCTCAAGGACTAGTACATTGGGCTGTATACAGAAGAGGTTCAGATTACCTTAAATGGATTACATTTATTGGATGGACATTTTTTGAATACCATAGACATGATACAATTATTAATTCCAGAAAAGGCAGTAATAATATAGAAATAATTGATGATTATAATCACAATCAAAGAAGTGATTGTTAATTTTCCTCTTAAATCAAAGCAATCCTACAGCAAGCTGTTATAGGTTGTAAAACTTGATTAAGTAATTATTAATATGTGGTCTCAAATCATCCAACCAGAGAAGCTTATAATTAGAAAAAATGGAGGAGGGAATTTGTAGGCAAAGAAAAGAACATGCATGTATAATCATGCATGAGTGGAGGCTGGAATTCTGGAAGATAGCCCAAGAAAATGTAAGCTCCTACAGCAAACCATATTTATATGACATACCAAAAAGTATATCAGAATCTCTAGAATTCTGCTAAGTACAGGAATTCAAAACAAGACAAGACACCTGCAGCAATTAAGAATGCATGCTAGAGAAAGCTGTAAAATTAAGGATTTCACAGAGAGAAGGATTTAAAGATCCTACAATGAATTGAATGGTATTGACATGATATTCACAGGTTCACAAAAATTGATAGAGCTCTACAAATCTATGGGTAAGTTTCTTGAGAACAAAAGCTTTTTGTATTTGTATTCCCAGAACCGTACACAATGCCTTTTACATAACAGATGTATAATAAATGTTGATTGAATCCATTTCAGTAGAAAGAATGGTCCAAAGTCATCTACCTAGCCCAATGATTTTATATCCATTACCAAGATAGAAAATTGAGGCTTTAGATTCAGTTCCTGACTTCTGGTATGTTTAAGAATTAATGTCAGTAGGTATATGTGAAGTAGTACTATTAAATAAATCATTTATTTTATATCTCATACATTTTATATATATATATACATATATGTAATAGATGGATAGATAGATAAATGATATAAAATCATTTATATTATATAAATTAAAAAATTAAATAAAATTAAATTCTGAATAGCTTGAAGACTAAGCTGCTATTGGACACAAAAGTCTAACTTATCGATGCCATTCTTCTTGGTGTGATATGGCAGTGCACTCCAGTTTGACTGGACAATGTAATATCTTGATAATGTACATGAAATTGTTGGGCTAGATCAGAGATAGCCAGTTTGAAGAGCTTAGACATTGCCTGACTTAAAATGTTACATTAAGAATTAACATTGTCTATATTCCCTTGAAAGGATTTAAACCTTTTAAGGGTTATAATCAATTGCTACACCTTTAAAGGTTTGGTTCCAGTAAAGAAGAGAAGAAAATTTTCCTGGCTGAAGGATGATAATCAACCATTAAACAACAAATGGAAAAGCCATTTGATGTGATGCAGATGTTCCTGAATGGACCAGTAACATTGAAATCTACAACCTAGAGTTGTTAGTTGCCCTAAACACATGAGTTTTCTTCCTTTATATGTTTTCTTGCCAGGTTCCCCTAAACATATGTCGATTCTTTATTTTTTTAGTGCATTAAGGAAAGAATTTATCTAAGTTTATATATTCAATTTAATGTATTTTATTATTTATGTATTTTAATAGATCAGTACTTAAAACACTAGTTTTCCTATTAAGCATATCATTATAATAGAAATTGTTACAATCTAAATTACATTATTATGCAAAAGATTTTAAAGTGTCATTATTGTGAATTATTGGTAGACAGAAAACACAATAGATGGGGGCTTAAGAACTAGAAAAGTGAGTTGGCGAAATATTTTCCTTTCAACAGGGTTCCCCCTAGAGCACTAAGTGATATAAATCTGTGGTGTTGGTTGATCTCTGGAAACTTAGAGTGTGACCAGATTGGAGGAGTGAACAAAAAACTAGAGACAAGTGGTATATCTCACATATCCAAGAGGTAGCACTCACAGGGAAGTCAGAAGAAGCAATACAAGGATACTCTTAGGGTCTCTCTGAAGAACTTTGCTATCAATTGTGAGACATGGAAGGCATTGACACAGGATTACTCGACATGGCCCTCAGAGTTAGGGTTCAAATCCAACCTTAGACACTCAATAGCTGTACAACCTTGTGTAAGTCACTTAACCACAATTACCTTCAAATATATATTACATATATAAATTTTAAAAATAAGTTTAAAAAGATGGTTCTATGCTCTATGAGCCAAGCACAATCTTAGCAACTCAACATAAGTATATTCAAGTCCAGAGACACCTTCAATCCAAATATTCAAAGGGATTATTTGTGCTCAACCTGTGGTAGAACTTTTTGAGCTCATGTAGGACTGATTAGCCTCAGTTGAACACTCTGCATTTTCACTCTAACACTGTGATGTTATTTTGTTTCTCTTTGAATACAATAGGAGTAACACAATAAGGAGGAGACGGGAACTTCAAGTCTTCCAAAATATTAGTGTTGCATCTAGCTCATTTTGCATCTCAACACAATCTGTAATGCATATAGGGTTTTACATTGTGGGGGGCATTAGAATATTGCATAATTCATATCATCCCACCACAATAGGTCATGAACTTGACTAGAGGGAAATCTGGAATGTTGGGATATCTTTGTGGTAGACAGGTGTCTTCCTGAATCCCAAATTGGATCTCAACATCCCCTATCCACTTCATTTTGCCACAAAGTATCCAAGAAATAAAATCATCTTTCCACTGGACCATGATGGCTCTGGAGGAGAAAATCCAATTCATTTGCATGACATGGCATCACTTCCCTGATGTTGTGGTCCCCTCTGAGAATATAGGACAAACAACAATCTAGAAAATGATCAGAAAAAATAAGGTTTTTTCACAAAAATGAGGGATATCAGATCAGATGCACTGGTATCTGTAAAATGGTTGTGTGTGTGTGTGTTTAATAAAAAAAAAAAAAAAAAGACTCTAATATGTTTGGTTAATCCTTCCAGGAAGACATCAACACAGTGGCTGAGAAATGTTGGATGGGCTGTGATAAGTATCGTCAGATCTGTCAACAAGATCATAGTCTAAGTATCAAAGACTATCTTGTCAGAACTACATTCTAGTTCTTTATTTTATACTTTTTTCAAATGGCCTTTTTGTTTCTTTCTGTCATTCAGCTGGAATTCACTATGGCATATGGTGTGATATGTGCATCCAAAATTCACTTCCCACCATACTGCTAAACAGGTGTCCAGAGTACATTTATTAAATAAAGAATTCCTTCCCTACTTTTTGTTCTCTATAGCTTTATCAAACATTCATCTCCTGCATATATTTGGTTAGATGTCTGGGATCTGTTCTGTTTCATTGATTCTGTGATCTCAGCACTCTCCCCTAGAAACTTACCTAACACCTGCCCTGCCAGCTGTCATTGGTTCACTCTCAGCAGCCCAATTCCCCTTCCTTAGTACAGCCCCAGATGTGAAAAAATTACTACAATCTTCTAGTAGCATTTCCCATTCAGATCTAAGGTTACCAAGGTAAGAGAATGAAATGTATTCTATGCTTCACTGCCTATGGCTGTCCATATAGCTTGTCCATTCTCTTTAAAAGATAGCAGTGTTGAGGTTTGGTTTTACATGTTAAATTTACAACATCAAAAAATATTCATACTTCAGTACAATTATTTGAGAAAGCAATTTAGAATTATGCAAATAAAATGACTAAAATGTCTACATACTTTGACCTAGAGCTTCCTACCACTAGACATATATTCTAAGGAGGTCAATGATTAGGAAAAAACCCTCATATATGCTTAAATATTTATAGCAGCACTTTTTGTGGTATAAAGAATCAGAAACAAAGTAGATACCCTCTAATTGAAAATGGCTAAACATGCTGATATATAAATACAAAGGAATATTTCTGTGTTACAAGAGATGATGAATATGATGGCTATAGAGAATCATTGAAAGACTCAATCAAACTGATGAAAGTGCAGGGGAGCCAGGTAAATAAGATGCATACTAGATCCAAAAATTTAAATGAATAATTAATAACAACCACAAAATAAAGGAAAGTAAATGTGGTAGAATTACAAAAAAACAAACATGATTTCAAAGAAGGAATTTAAGCTTATATACTCTATTTTTTGCAGTGACAAGAGATCCAAGGGTGTGGAATATTACACAAATCAGTAGTCATTTTAAATAAATTGATTTGTTTAAATTTTTTTTCTTTTCTTTTTCTCAAAAATAATTTTTTGTTATAAATGATGGGAGGGCAGAGAGAGAAAAATAGAAAAATTTAGGAAATGTAAAAACAAAGATATTAAATTATTTTTTAAATAAAATTTCACACTTGAGTTATGTGTATCATAAGAATATATCCTTTTCTCCACGTTCTTGTGGCCTGATAATAAGCAAGCAAGTAAGTGGATCAGGCTGAGGTATGACCTTGATCTGACATCTTTATCCAAATAGTAGTATCTTTGAATTGGAAAACACCTAAAACATCTAGTATCTAATATGGTTCCCTATTGCCAATGACATGTCTGAGAGTGAATCATCCAATCTTTGCTTGAACACTTTGAAATAATAAGGAATTCATTACCTTTTGAGATAGCTCATTCCTTTTGGAGGCAGCTCTGATTATTAGAAAGGTCTTTCTTATATTAAGCTGAAATAAATTTGTCAATAATTTCTACCCATTTGTCTTCATTTGCCTTTATAATGCCAAGCAGAATGATCATGATTTCTCTTCCACATTATGGTATTTCAAAGGTCTTACAACTACTATCAGAAGATCATGGGAACATTGATTTAGAGTTGGCAGGGAGTCTGTAGGCCATCTAGGAATTTTTCATCCAAGAAAGTATCACAATGTGGGGTAAGTGGCACTTCCATAAATGGAGAGATTGAGAAATAAAGTTCAATGATGGGGAATTGGAAACTTCAAAATACTTGCTTAAGGGGATAGGGAACCTCACTATAATCTACCATCTGGCAGTTTTCTATTTTAGCTGCTTTTTCTGTCTATATATATGCAGAGGGCCATTGTTTTATACAATAATACAACTACAGGAGTGTTAATACTAGCAATATCCTCTAAATCAGACATCTTGAGACAATGCCTTAGTCATCTGACAATAATTGTGTTTTCTGTGTCTTCCATCAGTTCTTTTCTCTGGGATGAATAGTCTCAGTGCTTTTGATCAGTCTTGGTTTCAAGGTTTTTAACCATTCTGAATGGCCTCTTTTATCAATCAACAAACATTTATCCAATACCTAGTGTGTTCCAGAAATTCGGTTAAGTGCCAAATACATTCCATTTTTGCTTCTATAGAAGGTCTGATCTGAAAGGTACCCATAAATCCAAGTAGCTCCAGTGGATATCATAGGCAAAGAAAAGTATCAATGTTGCAAATAAAATATTTTCAGAAAAAAGTAGTGACATGAATTTCTTGTAGCTTTTAGATTTATTTTGGCCTAAGCAGTTTTTAGACTTTGATCTCAAAATTCCTTTATACTCTTAAAAAAAAAAAAAGTATACAGCATACCATACTCAATACATTTGCTTATTTATGGCATGTTTATTAATGTTTACTATTTTAGAAATAAAATGTCTTAGTATTATTATGCAAAAAGTTTTGACGTCATAGATGTACTGAAAAGGGCTTGGAAACCCCAACAATTCCCCAGATTATACTTAAGAGAATCTCTGGCTCCAATGAAGGCATAAAAGAAAGTCCTTTTAACATTTTATCCAACTCAATTAAAGCACACTCCTCCCACCAGGGAGTATAGGCAAAAATCAAACAAGTATGTTTTTAATCAAAAAAAATAATTAACTTACCAAAGAGAAAAATTACCAGGTTCAAAGTAACTTGTGACTTTTGTGTGTTTCAAATCAAAGTATAGATTTTTTTCTCTTAATAAATTTTTGATATCCTAGTTTCATACTCAGTTGAGAGATTCAAAATCATAAAAGAATCATAATCTCTATTAGTGAGGAGCCATAGAAAAATATTAAAAGGAAGAATATGTAAAATATCATGGACTAGAGTTTATAGGAAAAAATTTGGGTCCAGGAAAAAATCAAGAAGCCTATTGTGGAAGCATGTGGCTTCCTCATTTATATTATGAAATATTAAGTTGAAATTTTATGATAATCTAGTTGACTGAAATAAGGTCTAATAGAGTCTTCCTCAATTTCAGGGATAGAGCTAAATTCCCTGAAAATTTGAGACTCATTCTTTTTATGGTGATCAAACTAAGATCGAAAGTGTCTTTAATTCAACTAAAAGTAGCATCTCTGTGTTCACCTTTGGGAAGATTAAAAAGATAATATATAAAGAAAAATCCATGCAGACCAGTTGAGGCAGGAGCAGAACAGTGGTCCGCCCACCCCACCTTCTTCCTTCCACTTTCTCCTCTTCTAGTCTTAAGTGCTTCTTCTTTCCATCTGTTCATATTGTTGCACACCTGGCCTCAGTCTAACAGGGAAATTTAAGCAAAACAAACAAACTAACAAGCCATTCATGATAGATTGCAAGCTACAGTCAGGACAAGGGAAATAGCTTCTGCCCAACTGACTCCTTTTCACCCAAGAAGTCCTAACATTATAGGATATTAGGATATGTTTATTTCACAATTAACAAGCGATAAGAAGACTCTGAAATTTTTGCCCAAGGGCACAGATTTTCTATTGCTACCAAAAAAAAAAAAAAAACAAAAAAAAACAAAAGGATATTTTATTTTCTGACAAGGAAGACTTAAAATTGCAGTTATTCCAAAGACAGAAAGAAATGTAGATGGTATTGACTGTGCTAATCAAATTTGTGTCACAAAGATGAGAATGCTATATTACAAAGCAGTTTCTATTAAACCAAAGATATGACAAAAGTTGATTCTATTAGCTGAAAAAGAATAGGAATATGCACAGATTTAACAAAGCTGGGGAGATCCAAAGGGTAAGTGGCAATTTAACTAAAATTACAGTATTCAAAACAGAACCATAAATGCAAAGGCTGCTATTGTCACAATAATATGGAAAAATGACAACTGTACCATACCAATGGAGATGTGATATGCTGAGACCCTTGGGGAAGGAAATTACAAACACTATTCAATACTTAAAAGCCTTTCCTTGAGAAGCTGAAAAGTATTCAGTAATATAAATATTAAATAAGAATGTAAAGATGCCAGATCAGGCTAATGGAGCATATGGGGGCTTAGGTCTGGGTAATAGGGGGCATATCATTAAAGTAAACTGAATAGTCCATAACTACGCTGACATCTCACAGTTCATCCTTGACCTATATGAATCAGATATGTGTGGTCATGTTGAAATCTTTCTCAATGTGTGTAACCACCCTATACATCCTATACCACTTGATCTCTAATCATCTTTTCAGGTGGGTAAGGCCTATTCAAAGATATCCAAGGCCTCCCACAGTCAGATTTGGCCAAGTTGGGCCAGTGGGCAAAGAGACAGAATCATTTATGAATGGTACAATAATGGATTACTACAAGTTTGCATTTGGTGATAATTCTTATGAATTCATCATCTCAAATGACTAATTTGGACATCAAGGTGCCAAAATCATTGAGATTTTTAAAATGTCTTAACTTATCTTTAGTTTCGAATCTAGATCTAAGGGTAGAAAAATGAAAATCTGGTAGGTATCTCAAACTCAATATCTCCAAAACAGAACTCATTACCTTTCCCTTAAAGTCATCTTCTAAACTTTCCTGTTCCTGCTGAATATACTAGCACCTTTCCCATGATTTGTAGATTGGCCTTCCAAGAATAATGTTCACCAAACTTTTAGATTTAGTCACACATCTTTTTACAATACACTGACAAGTGACTTTTATTGTAAGTAGATTGTGTACAAGTGTTCTTATCTGAACTAGTCAAGAGAGGAAGGGAAAATGGGATTATTATCATCTGAAGGAATTTGATTAGCCTAGAAAAGTCAGGGAGGAAATATATGGAAAGGGAATGAAACTGAATGAATAAGTTTCTGTTTTATTTTGTTTTGGGGATGGGGAGCTGGGAAGGAGCAAATATGCTCCAATTTGCATCCACCTACAGTTTGAAATCTGTCTTCCCATTTTCTCAGTTAACTTCTGAACTATTAATTACCTCCCTCACTTCCTTCAATTCTGCTATTAAAGCATATGTATATTAAATTTTTGTATTCTCTAAATTTTACAGCCTCTATGTTTTCAAATCCTCTAGTCACCTCCAAGCTAATTATACTTTTGCATTAGAAGAATTGTGACATAATGAGTACAGTGCCAGGCCTAAAATTAGGCAAATCTAGGGAAAGATTCTGACTTTGACATATTAGCTGACTGAACCTGGCCAAGCCTTTTGACCCCTTTAATTCTTAGTTTCCCCATATGTAATATGAGGATAATAAAAACCAGACTATTTACCCATTGGGGTTGTACTGTAAGCCCTAAGGTACATGGAAGTCTCAGATGAGATAATACAAGTCCTTAATACAGCATTATGTAAATTGTTAATGACTTATATGTCAACATAACCTAATAGAAATATTTTGGGGGTTTTTTGATCATCAGAGAGAAATTTTCACCATCCTTGTTAAGAAATAACCAAAAAAATCCCTTTAAAGGAGAGACTGAATCTTTTTTTGTTCCCCAGACCTCTTTGACAATCTGGTATGGTCTAGAGACCCCTTTTTAAGTTCAAGCTAGCTATCTTAATAACTGTATTTCAATCTAATTGGACTCCTTTACAAGCCCATATATTTTAAAATGATTGTAAAAGAAACCAGACTAAAATATAGTTATTAAAATGTTAAAAAGAGAAGAACAAGTTTGAAGATCTTAGACTATGAGAATCCCAGCTGTAAGGAAAGAGCAATTCTGGGCCAGGTCTGTTAGAAAATGTCTGGTGATTCTCCAGGTATCTTCCACAGTCATCACGTGAAAGGTAAAAAGTGATTTCTCTTAGTAAGCTCAATGGCCAATAAAAGTGAGGAAACAAAATATAATCAAGTCTCCCATTGTGTGCATTTCTGTATTGATAATGAAAGTATTTGTAGTCAGAGGATCATTTACTAATCAAAGCATAGTGTTACCTAAGGCATCTTTATTTTTCTACTCAAGAACACATTAATTTATGTGTACGTTCCACAGAATGAATGTTATAAACAGAGGTGTTTGCAAAGTTGTTTGAGATCTGTGAGTAAAATGTATTAATAATCCTTACTTCACATGCATATCCTCACTGTACTTGAAAAGTCAAACCTTGTGAAAATAACTCAAAACAGAAAAGAGAATTCCTTGTAAAGAAGGACATCTGAAACAAGCCTACAGATGATGGCAGAATAGATATTACAACTGAGCTCCCTTCTGATTTTCCATGCTAATCTGGAGGAAGGATAACACAGAAAAAGGAAAGAGACACACAATCCAAAATCTCACTTTAGTCACTGGTTTCAACCTTAACATTTATGAGAGCTATTAATAAGCCACAGAATTGATTTATTTCTTTCCCCTCTCTATCTATTAGACCTCTGGAGAGGCTAAATGATTAGTGAAATGGCAATAGGGCAGATAGCAGGAGAGAAAAGTAAAAGGGATGGCTAATCCACAAACTGGAAAATATATCCCTAGGTAACTGAGGGTTCCTTGTACTTGAATAAAGAGAATTATTTAAATCTCATGAGATTGTGGTTTGAAAGAGAAAGGGAAAAGTTTAGATAAACTATTTGGAGAAAATTGGGCTGTGAAATACTCAAGAAAAAGATCAAGGAACAGAAAAATAAATAGGGCAATTTAAGACAGAAGCCCAGACCAGAGTGAGTGACTCTGAAAAGAACAGATCAAACTGAATGATGAAAGTAATCTTTTTGGTTAGTTCCTACTATTTATACATCAAGTCTAGAGGTTATTTTTTCCCCATTGGTGATGTAAGTCTGTCAAAATCATTGCCTCTTTAGTTAAATTTTATGTACCACTATATAACTCCCTTTAGAAAAGAATGGTAATTATTGCTTATAAACCAATATATGGATCAAGAGAAGAGGATGATAGATGAAATTCCTATGGTAAATATGAAAACTTTCCTGGAGCTGGGATGTGAATCAAAGGCTTTATTTTGCACCATAAGCCTACATACAAATAAGGGCAGTCTCAAATAGTGAATAGCCAGATACAACTTCAAAACCAACATACTGTTTGACTCAACAAGTCATTTTTTTATGTAAATACCCCAGGGAATCCATGAAGATTATCATTTTCAGAGTCGTTGTTGATTTGTCTCTCTCAATGAAAACATAAGTCCTTATCCCCAAATGTACTTTCTCCCACTTGTCTAATCACTAAATTGGTCTTCTATGAAGATGTGAATTGAGTCATATGTATAAATGTTTGAACCTTTCCCCTCATCTCAAAAATACTTAATCAATGTGATGCTGCTTTTGTTTTAACAGTATTGAATTGAAGTGAATGGTAGATCCATTCATGTCATACAGGGGTGTGCTGGAGGCAATTCAAAGTGATTTAGATTATTAATATTCAGTGGGACCATTTACACCACAGAAATCCACAAAAACAACAAAATTAGGGCTCAACATTGTTTTTGTGTATGTTTCTGTGTATGGATAGATTTAAGAAAGTAATGGATAAAATTGTAATGATAAAAATTAAATTTAAAAGGGTGTTGTACACCCCTTTTTCAAGGGGGTGGGTGGGATGGTGAGTGGAGGACAGCTAATTGCTAAACATTTACCAGCATATCACTATCTAGAATAAGTGTCTGCAGTCAGACACAATAGAATGAGTTTTATATATGATGTCATTTACTCTAAGTTCCTCTTTTTAGAAAGAAAAAAACAGGCCCAATGAGTTTAAGTAATTTACCTAAGGTCATTGATCATAAGCATTAGAATTGGAATATAGTCACAGCAAATGCCCTGTTCTTTTCATTGCACCATATTCACTACTTTTTGGTTAAATTCAGTTACTTTTTCATTCTTATGTCTAATTTAACTTAATTCAATGTCATTCCATTTCAAGAAACATTTAATAAGTCCCTATTGTGTTCAGATCATTGTACTAGCTATTGATCTTTGCTGAGTGCCTATCAGATGTTGAATTAATAGGTCTCAGTTTGACTGAGGCAACCCAATTTCATATCTGGTAACCACTCAGCAAAGATCAACAACTAGTACAATGATATGAACATAATATCTTACCACTGGACCCAGATGACTCTGAGAAAGGGAGGATGGTAACTTTAGAAAGCCAATTCTCACTTAAATCCAAATCACATGTATATCAGAGCATCACTTCCCTGCTGTCATGGTCCTCTTTGAGAACAAAGAACAAACAACAACAACAACCAGATGTTGAGGACCCTCTTGTGTCCTCTTGTGCAGGAGAATTATTCTTCCCAGGTGGAAGATAGTGATAGTAACATAAAGATGACAAGCTGTGATGCAAATAGCCCAAATGGCTAAATAGATGGTCACTGGTATGCACATGGAGAGGGGCTATGTCAAATAAGCAGGGACAATTTTCTTATTATCTAAAAGTACTGCAGATATGGAATAAATCAAATAATTAGGGAAAGACATATTACATGTTATAGATATTATATAAACTTCCACTTTACAGTAAAATCTAGTCATTAGTCACCATGTTATATAAAATTCCATTTTACAGTAAGATCTTGTCATTTGTCATGATGATTCACTACAATATCCGGCTATAAATCACTATATGAGAAAGCTGGGATGGAGGGTAAGGAAGGTAAAGGAAGAGAGAAGGAAGCCTAGGTATAAGGAATAGACATGTGATCTTATTGACATAATTCATACTTTCCTCTTAAGTAAGAAAAATCTTATTAATGCAGGTTAGTAGCTTCATTTAGTCAGAAAGTTACCCAGGAAATTCAGTGGTAGACTGACTTGTCCAGGATCAAAAAAGCCCAGTATGTTTTAGAGGCTATGGATGAACCAAAATCTTTCTTATTTCTCTGTTTCTTCACTGTAACAAAGTGCTTTTTATCCGAAGTCAGCACTTCAAAAACCAGATTGGATTTCCCCATTCCCATGCCACCCTACATCCCAATGTACTTTGGCTTTCTTCAATTCTTAAATTGGCAAAAGACCAAAAGGACCTGATCTCCTGCCCAAACATGTAGGGACAGAATCTTTCCCAACTTTGTCAATCCCTAGCCTATCCCTAGTGGCTTCTCTTTCATTATTATTATTATTATTAATCGATGCTCAACTAACCACTAACCAAGAAACATGTATTCAATAACTTCTTTAAATTAGGTACTATGCTGGCACCAGTGTCATTCTCAGCTTCTCACATAACCAATCAGTTGCCAAATTTTGTTATTTCTAACTTTGTGATGATAATATTTTGCATTATATAGCACTTTCAATTTTTCAAAGTACTTTACAAACATTTCATATCACAGCCACTATTAGAGATAGTTATTATTATCATCCATATTTTACAGATGAGGAAATAGAGGTAGATAGAAGTTAGTTAACATCCAGAATCATCAAACAGTAAAGGTTTGAGGTCCATTTGTTCTCAGGTCTTCCTATTTCACTGCACCACCTACCTGTCTCTTATAATAGTGCTCACATCCATCTCCTGTCCATTCACATAGCTGTTACCCTACTTAAAACTTTCATATCCCTCACCAGGACCATTAGAAAAACTTTCTTTCTTGTTTCTCTACCTCCAGTCTCTCCCCATTACAATGCATCATTCAGCCATTACAGTGATTTTTCTCAAGCATAAATCTTGATCTTGTCTTTCCCTCCTCAGTAAACCACAATGGCTCCCTATTCTTGCTAGGGACATAGACTGTCCTGACACTTAAAGCTCTTCACAATCAGGACTCTTCCTGTGATTCCAGTTTTCATACACATTACTCCATTTGACAAAATACTGGCCGGCTACTCTGACCTCTTTGCTTTTCTTCATGTGATGCTTCATCCCTGACTCTGGGTCATAACCTCCATACATGGATAGTTCTCCTTTCTCATCACCACCTCTTGAAAGTCCTGGTTTACTTCAGATTAAACTGAAACATCACCTTCTCCATGAAGTTTTCCAATTCTCTCCACTATCTATGCTCTTTCTTGTCAAATTGTTTAATATTCATTTTGTATATGTTCTGAATATGTTTATACCTGTTGTCTCCCCTATAATCAATGTAATCACAGGTCTAATACCTATCAATAAATAATAATCTACTTTGTAAAGTCAAAGAATTTTTTTTTCCTTTCTCTAGGATCTTAGTAAAAAGAAAGATTTATTTGAGAGTGAGGAAAGAGGAAGAAGAAGAGACATAGATTTTTTTTCCCCCTAATCAGTTTTCCTATTCAACTAACAGTTTAAAAAATAGAAAGGAAGAAAAAAGAAGAAGTGAAAATGGAAAGATGGGGGGAACAGAGACTATCTTATAATTTATACTTATAAATGGGAAGCAATGGAGTCTCATTTAAGGCAAACATGAGTACAACTTATTAAAAAAACTATCCTTCTGGAAATAAAAAGACTTAAAAAACAAAAGAGACTAAAGGAATCAGAGCCCTTAAAAAAGAAAAAAGCTAAAAATAAGTGAAGCTTTTAATTTTTATTAATAATTATATGATATATAATTATTATATATTACATAACATATATATTATCAATAATATATAATATGATATATAGTAAATATATAATTATAATTAAATAAAAATAATAATAAAGTTAATAATTTAAAGTCATTTATACAAAGGGCAAAGGAGAGGGAGAAAGCTAGAGAAAGAGACTGTAGTTGCATTAAAGAAAAAGCACTTACTTTGCACTTTAGAAAAATAAAAACCCTTTTGGTAAGCACCATCCCATTTGGTCCTCAAATGAGATATCTCCCAATCATTGGGGGATTAAAATATATATTAAATATATATTATATATATTAAAAAATATACCCAGGTATATGTCTACAAGTTCAGTGTTATTTCCATATCAGCTGCCTTTTTTCAATAGTGGTAGCCGTGATTACAGGAAATATGGGGAACCCAAATTTCTGGTAAGAAAAGGTGGTCAACTTGGATTGGGAAGTTTCAGTGAGAAGCTATAATAAAAGAAATCCATGGAATAGATAGATAGATAGATAGATGGATGGATGGATGGAGGGATATAGCTAGAAGCATCCTTGGAGATCATCTATTTCAACCCATGAACTAAGAAAAATAGAAATGTTCCACAACTCAGACTTTTCACTAGTTCAGACTGATCAATCACCTGCCACAGCTGTCTGAATTTGTGAGGTGAAACTACAGATCACAGAATCATAATTTCATATGTTTGAAGCTGGCAGAGATAAAAAGACATTTTAAAGGCTTCTAAAACTCAACTTGACCATAACAGAACTTATCTTTTCCCTAAATCCTATCCCTCTTCTGAGCTTCCCTATTACTATAAATAGAAAATAGATTGATAGATAGATTGACAGATTGAGAGATTTATGAATTAATAGATCTATAGAGATAACCCTGCAAGTCAAAGCCCATTTGTCTAAGACTCTCCTCATTGATAGCAATTGATTATTCCATACTTATCAACGTTTTATAAATACTTATAGCTATGTAGTTGCTTGAGGACAAGCATTATTTCATTTTTGCCTCTGCATCTCTACTGACTTGTATAATGCTTGGCTCAGAATTGATGATTACTAAATGCTGATTGATTGATTAGATGACACAATTTAACTCCCTTATTTTACATGTAATAGAAAGAAAGAAGTGACTCATTTGGGACCAATTAATTAATCATTAGTCATTTATCAAGTGCTTAGTAGTATGTGTCTGGCACTATTGTAAGTATTGGAGATATTTTTTTTTTTAAAGCAAATACAGAAAAACAAAACAAACAAGCAAATAAAAATACCAATCTTTGACTTCCAAGAGTGTACATTCTCATGGGGGAGATAATGTGTAAATAACTACGGGATGCCCAGTGATATACTTGAAGCATAAGTCTGACCATGTCACTCCCACTCCATTTAAAAAGCTCAAGCTGTTCCTTGTTATCTCTAAGATAGTAAGTGAATCTCTCTATGTACCATATGAAGCCTTTTGTAGCCTGTTTCTAACATAACTTTCCAGACATATTATATTATATTATATTATATTATATTATATTATATTATATTATATTATATTATATTATATTATATTATATTATATTATATTATATTATATTATGGTATATTATATTATACTATATGTTATGTTATATTGATTATATTATATTATACCATAAATTCCACAATCTAGTCAAACTGACTTATTCAATGCTCCCAGTGTATAACAATTCATCTCCCACCTTCCGACCTTTGCACAGACTATCCTCCATGTCCAGAATATACTTCTTATTCACTTATATCTCTTAAAATCACTAATTCCCTTTACATCTCAGTTCAAATACCATTTCCCAAATGAAGCCTTCTCTGAACCTCATCTACCAATATCATCCTGACATTACTTTGTGTTTATCATGTATATACTTTGTATTTATTCATATGTATATACATTCTCTACCTTTTAGAGTGTAAACTCCTTGAGCTCAGAGACTGGTTTTTTTTTCATTGCCAGCATCTATTATAATGTGGGCGCATGCAGCTCAGCACTTGATTGGTATTAAATTGCAGAGACTATGGCTTGAACCTAGGTTCTTTGATTCTAAATTTCTAATTCTTTAGTATGCCATTGTTGCCTGGTATTCATATATTTCTTTTCTCTTTGCACATTCTAATATGTATATTCTGGTCCACTATGTAAATTATAGTCACTTGCACTATTGAAAGTAGGAAACCAAGTGCTTAAACAACAGTGTATCACTCTTTGAGCTTCATTAAACTCTTGGCTCTTGCCATTCCCATTTGTGCTGGGCCCACTGAGCCAGGCTGCTGAAAATCTTCAAGACTGGACTCTAGGTTCCTATTTTGCATATTTTCTCACTTAATTTAGACCTTTCATTCCTCAGAGACACATTCCCATCTCATTTCTTAATGAGATCCAGATGAGTAGCCCATTCCTGCTAATAGATTGGACCCTCAGACATTAATGTGAGAAGGCGATCTTTCTTCGGGTTAGCCCAAAGAACAGGACAAAGGACCTAATGGTGATACTTGGCTACATGTCTTCCCTTTCAATGAGTGTCACAGTTATGGAGTCAAATGTTTGGGAATTGACATTATTTCAGTGACAAAATGTGGCTGCAGATGGTAAGTCTGCCAAGTCTTCTTGAAATGGGCAATTGTATGATGGACTGAGTCCTGAAGTGCCCTCTGCTAGCTTAGTGAAGTGGCTCTATTATTTTATGGGGAAAAAGAATGTGACTACGGAAAGAAAAGGCTTGAATACAAAATCCACTGCTTTCCCTCCCCTAGTTGTATTCTGTTCTCTGCTAGTGTGTGAGGAAATCTCTTTGAGTGCAGTATGACAGTGTCTACGCAAATTAAAGGGTATGAAAGTGAAAGTGGGCAATTAAATACCAACAATTACAGCTTTCAGGACAGGTACCGATTGGCCATCTTAGTAGGTTGGGGCTTGATGATCTGAATCTTTCATTTGCCCCTTTGTTTAGGGAAGGAGAAAAAAAAAATCAGACACTGAGAACCATGGAAATGAAAAATTAGGGGGGATATAAACATCAATTCTTTTTTTTTTTTTTTTTTTTTTTTTTAGTCAAAGCTCTGGCTGTGCCAGGACATCAGAAAGGGAGTCGAGACTCTTAAGCCCTTGTCAAAAGACAATATTGATTGTCTTATTAAGCTTGGTTTCAAAGCCCCCTGGAGATAAGCAACATATCTTACCCTTTTTGTGCTATTTGGTACTAAAGTAGCATCCTTGTCAAAGCACTGTAGGGGTGTTTTCTAACTGTTGCTCTATTCTGATTGGGAAGTTAAGTATGGGAAAATATCACTAATGCAAAGATTTAGGAGGCTTTAGGAACTATGTGAGGAAGGTACATCATAGTGCAATAGAGAAAGTGCCAGTGCTGTCAGACTTCTTGAATTCAAACTCTAGCCTTGTCATTTATTACCCATGTAACTGGGCAAATCATCTATTTCACCTCCCTGGGGAGCTTTTCTCAAACCTAAAATGAGGGAGTCGAACAACATAACCCTTTAAAGCCTCTTCCAACCTCAAATCTGTGATTCTATTGTTATATTAAAGAATTGTTCTCCTTTGGGCAATAAAACTCAAGAATTAGTAGTCATGAAAGGCAATGTGAGGTAGTGGATAAGATACTGAATTTTGAATTAAGAAGACCTGGGGTCAAATTCCACCTCAGATACCGCCTAGCTTTTTAACCGTGGGCAAATCAGTAATTCTGGACAAATCAGTAATTCCTCTGTTCCTTAGCTTCCTCCTCTGTCAAATGAGGAGTTTGAATTCATTAGCTTTTTCCAAATTTTTGTAGTACTGAATCTGTGAGCCATTTTTAAAAATTTTATTTTATTTTTAATTTATAGAATAACAGTACAATAAAAAAAGATTGCACATGAGATTGCAAATCTACTAAATACAATTTGCTATTCCTTTCAAATATATAACAAGGTTATCCTGTAAATTTATCTTTTTTCCCTTTCTCCCCTAGAGATTGCTACATATATATGTAAAATTAAGTATATATATGTATGTATATATACACACATTTTTGTGTAGCTATCGATCTATATCTATATTTATATTATATCTATATGCAGGTTGTTCTAATACATATTTCTGTTTATCAATCCTTTCTCTAGATGCACATAATGTTTTTATGTCTTTTATAATTAACTTGGGTATTTATAATAGGCAAAATAACTTATTTATTCAAAGTCAATTTATGACCTTTACATAACACTTTGAGGTTTGTAGAATATATTGCATATATTTTCTCATTTGGTCTTCAGATGGGCTAGGTATTATCATCCCCATTCTATAGATGAGGAAACAAAACTCAAATGACTTGTTCAGGGTCACACAGTTATCAGTTTTATGAAACAAGATTCTAATTCTGGTTTGTTTTTTTTTTTTTTGACTCCTAATATATAACACTGCCCAACACATCATTTAGTTGTGTTTGTCACTGTTTCTCACTTTTTGTAGATGAGTAAACTGAGGAGATGAAATAATTTGTTCAAATTCCCAATAGCCAATAGGCTGGATCAAGACAATTGACATGTAGAGTGAACTATATCTTATCATCATTATCAAAATCTTCATCAATACTGATTATATCATATATACTAATTATTTGAATTCAGGACTTTGATAGTAAATTCTGTGTTTTTTATTGTTGGTTTTTCCTTTTTATACAGGATATATTGCCTCCTGATTCTAGGTTTTTTTTTTTTTTTTTTTTTTTTTTTTTTTAATAGAGTAATCCTGATTTCATTTATTTTTTCATTCTGTTTAGCCTATACTTCATCTTTATGGATCCATTTTTTCATAAAGTTGAAAAAATCAATTTTCCATTAGATTTGTTAATAAGATAGCACAGGAGTGAAATTATAGTGGAGGTTGCAAATAAAACAATAGGTGATTCTTTTGCTGAGAAATGCAGTTGAATGTGTTCAAAAGGAAAATACTAATAAACTAATAAATCACCATCTAACCCTGATTCTCTTGATTCTGAACAATACAAAATGAGGCACCTTTACTTTGTGTAAGTGGTTACAAAGTGGGAAATTACCAGAGTAATTTTTGAAAGTAAGAGGGGGGAAAAAGAAAGCATGTTGAAATTTATTGGCAATTTAATTTTTAAACGTTCTTCACCATCTATCCAGTGGATAGAACATTGGAAAAACATTCTCAACCACAAAGTATATAAAATTTAGTGAAAGGTATCGAGCCTCCCTCTGTCCACTATAAAAATACGGGCCCCCTGAGGCTCCCTAATTCAAGCTTGCATTTAAAAGCACAATCATTGTGAGACTGCAGGCTTATTTACAATGTCAGACTCCCACAGTTTTAATTTTAAGTATTTATCCTTTCACTACTTCCTAAATTATACTAAGTGTAATTTTGTAATCTTTCGTAAACCATAAAAGAGCATTTTTACATAGCCTCACTTTTGTACAGCCTTAGGTAATTTTGTCAGGATGGGGGGAAAAAAATTGGTCACAGGAAACATTTATTTATGTCATGCATTTGTTACACAAGGGATATGTGGAACATTTTTCTAGACACCAAACCAAAAGTCCCTACTTTTGAGTAGTTTATATTCCATAGAGTTAAAAACACATTTATTTCCAGGAATGCAGGTGGAAGTATTCCTCCACCAAAGCAGAGCAAAACCATAGCTAAGACCTAATGAGTAAAGAGTGTTATAACTTGTCCAGGCACTGAATCAGTAAGAATCAGAGATAAAATTTGAATCCATTCTAAGTGGCTCAAGATCTACCATCCTGTCTGCTAGATGACAGGATGTTTCTGATGACAGAGTTAAAAATTAAAATGACATGCAATAATTAGGAAAAAAGAAATAAAAGAAATCCCTATCAAATTTCTATATGAAAGCCATAATAATAACTGATACTTTCAGGGCTTACAAAGAATTTATTGTATCTGTAGACACATATTGATAGGAAGCATAATTGAGAGTTGAGAAAGGAAACTTGGAAATCAGATAATCAAGAAGGACTTGCTTTGTAAAGGATTCAAACTAAAAATAAAACCAGAATTTATCCAGCCCAATCCACTCATTTTACAGATGAAAAAACTGAGTTTTACCTACTATAATGATATCTTTTCTGATTCCCAAGAGTTTGTACATACTTCATCTTCTGAAATTATTTTGCATCTACTTTCTACATAAAACCATACATAGTTTATGAACTGTTAACAGCTTTTCATAATGTCTGACTCTTCATAACTCTATTGGGATTTTCTAATCCCCAAAACTCTCAAAAATGAGAGTTTACTGTATAATAGCTGTTTGGAAAAAAAAGCTTGCATAGGTGTGTAAGAGTTAGGCCTGTACTAGGGACCTTGTAGGAAGGTGGGAGAAGTAGATGTTGCAATAGTTTTTAATCTCTCACTAAACATGTAAGAACATATGATTTGTAATCTTACTAATTATTTTGTGATTTTCTTGATAATTTTCAGGAACAGTAATATTTTTAGTTTTTTATAATAGCTTTTTATTTTTCAAAATACATGTAAAAATGATTTTCAACATTTACCCTTGCAAAACCTTGCATTCCATATTTTTCTCCTTCCCTCTTCACCTTCACCTCCCCCTTCCCCTATATAGCAAGTAATCCAATATAGTTGAGACATGTGAAATTCTTCTAAAAATATTTTCATATTTATCATGCTGCACAAGAAAAATCAGATCAAAAAGAAGGGAGAGAGAGAAAGAGAGGAGAGGGAAGAGAGAGAGAGCGAGAAAAAGAGAGAGAGGGAGAGAGAGAGAGAAAAAGAGAGAGGGAGAGGGAGGGAGAGGGAGGGGGAGGGGGGAGGATGGGAGGGAGGGAGAGGGAGAGTGAGGGGGAGGAGGGAGGGGGAGGAAGGGGGGAGAAGGGAAAGGGGGAAGGGAGGGAGGGGGAGAGGGAGGAAGAGAGAGAAGAGAGGAGAGGAGAGGAGAGGAGAGGGAGGGAGAGAGAGAGGGAGAGGGAGAGCAAACAACAACAAGATGAAAATCTACATTCATTCCCATAGTCCTCTCTTTGGATAAAGTTGGCTCTCTCAATCACAAGTCTATTGGAATTGGTCTGAATCACCTCATTGTTGAAAAGAGTCAAGTAGGCTAAGTATTATTAACACAGGTCTTTTACTGTCAGTTTTAACTTCCTTTCCACTCTACCTCACTGCCTCTAGATCAGAGCTTCTTAAATGTTTGCTACTCACAATCCCAGGAAATTCTTACACAATCCTAAGTACATAGGCATATAAAAGAGATATACAAATCAATCTTTGGTAGAAAATAAACAATGCAGGTGTGTTTGAGGATTTGGGGAGGGTGAAACCTGAAATCTTTAGCTCAGGAAAGCAGCCAGAAGAAAAAGATACCATGCTAAATAAAACAAACCTGTAGTTCAAATGCATATAATGAGTATATTTTCTACCTATTCATTCCCATCATCATCTCTCCCTTTCGTCAAGTCTCAGACCAATGCTTTGTAATTGTTTGCTTCTTCTTCTTTTTTTTAATTCCTCGCTCTTTAAGACTGCCATTATTGTTCCTGCCAATCAATATGCCAATGAAGCAAGAGATCTCTGATCTCAAAAATGATGGTGCAACATGGGTCTTCCATTCATCCAAACTTCTGCCCATCTACCATACCTTTTTATGCTGTGTGAATATGTTCCCTTAAAATCACAAAAGAGGATTTATCCAACATAATGGACATCTTTCTTTAGGTTGTTTTTACATTTTATGGGTACTAATATAGGCTGCTGGTTTTCCATTTATGAATTAGCCCTTTTTCTTTTCTGATTGTACACCTCTTCTATGATATACTTTATATCAATCACTTTTATAAGGATAGAATGGAAATCCCTTACATCACTTTACCATCACAGAAGGTGATAATGGTCACTTTACATTGCTTTTTTGTTTACAGATCATCATTGA
Organism: Antechinus flavipes; assembly: GCF_016432865.1. NCBI lineage: Eukaryota > Metazoa > Chordata > Mammalia > Dasyuromorphia > Dasyuridae > Antechinus > Antechinus flavipes. The sequence goes on along the minus strand of NC_067402.1, from coordinate 249,998,453 downwards.
TTTCTAACCATATAATCTGAAGTCCCTCAGATAAAAATAGTGTGGGGAAGGAATGATGAGAGTGTAGGAGTATGTGAATGGTGGATCAAGGCAAAACTCACATCTTACCTAAGATTTCAATCTGTAAACTGCAAGTAGAACTCTAATAACAAATTAGGACTTTCATTAATTCATTCACTCATTAATGAATTTATTCATCCATTCATTCCTAAACATCATACTGTCTGGCAAAGTACTGTAGCAGAGAGGAAATCAGGGAATCAAGAAAAAAGTGAAAAAATACAATCTCTCTCATTTGTGGAATTTAGCATCTGATGGGGGATGTAAGATAAGGTCAGAAAGAGTGGGATAAGTGTATTAGACAAAATGTATGTAATGTGCTTTGCAAACTTTAAAGAAGTCTCTAAATGTGTTATTATTATAATGAAAAATGACAATGTTTTATATATATATATATATATATATATATATATATATATATATATATATTATATATATATATAAAACAATGGACCACAATTTAGGAGATTTAGAGAAGACTGAACTATTAGCATTATGGTGTTGGGAAAAGAAATGTGGACCTACAAAGAGAAGAGCAGAGCTTAATAGCTAGCAGCTAGTATTTATATAGAGACCTTTGCAAATATCATCACATCTTATTATCTTATCTTAACTTCACAACAATCCAGAGGTATTATTATTACCCCATTTTATAGATGAGCAAACTGAGGGAGGCAGAGATTAAATGAATTGCCCACAGTCACACAAATATGAAATCTTGGAGTCTGAGTTTACATTCAAGTCTTCTTGACTCCATGTCAAGAATTCTATTCACAGAGATACCTAGCTGCCAAGTTTGATTGTTTAATTATGGGTATAACTATTTATAAGAGTTACATGACTTTGGACAATTCATTTGGTCTCCATGTACTTCAATTTTTACCTCTGGAAACAAAAGAGGGAATTCAAGTAGATGACAGCTAAGATCCTTTTCTGCTCTAAATCTTACAAATCTAGCATTTAGGACAGAAAAAATATGATCAGGGATAAACAGGAAGTAACCCCAGCAGAAACATTTTCATTGTTTGATCTGTTTTGAAACTCAAATTTTCCATTTAGTTCTGGTCTTTTCATCCCACATATTTAAAAATTTTCTATTTCATTGAATATCCAACTTTTCCTCTGAAGGATTATACTCAGTTTACTGGATAGGTGATTTTTGGTTGTAATCCTAGCTCCATTGCTCTCTAGAATATTGTATTTCAAGCCCTCCAGTCTTTTAATGTAGAAACTGCTAAAGATTTTGTTATCCTGACTGTGGCTCCATTATACTTGAATTGTTTCTTTCTAGATGCTTGCAATACTTTCTCCTTGACCTAGGAGTTCTGAAATTTGGCTATATGGGAGTTTTATTATTTTGGGATCTCTTTCAGGAGATGATCAGTGAATTCTTTCAATTTCTATTTTATCTTCTGTTTCTAGAACATCAAAGCAGTTTTGCTTGATAATTTCTTGAAAGATAATATCCAAGCTAATTTTTTTATCATGACTTTCAGGTAGACTAATAATTTTTAAATTATGTCTCCAGGATCTATTTTCCAGGCCAGTTATTTTTCCAATCAGATATTTTGCATTTTTTCTACTTTTTCTTTTGTTTTACTGTATCTTGATTTCTCATAAAACTTCCTTTTACTTATTTTCAAGAAATTATTTTCCTCATCTAGCTTTTGTACCTCCTTTTCCAAATGGCTACTATTGCTTTTTAAGACTTTCTTCTTATTATTAGCTTTGTGCATTTTCTTTTGCACCATTCTCAATTCTTTCTCTAATTTTTCCTCTACCACTCTTACTTGATGTTTAAAATCCCTTTTGAGCTCTTCCATAATCTGAGACCAATTCTTATTTTTCTTGGAGGCTTTGGATGTAAGAATTTTGACTTTATCTTTTTCTGAATGTGTTTGATCTTCTTTGTCATCATATTAACTTTCTATGGTCAGAAACTTTTTTTTGCTGTCTGCTCATTTGCCTAGCCTATTACTTAGCTTTTAACTCTTTGTTAAAATACTGCTCTGTTTCCAGGGTGGAGGGTGCATTGTCCCAAGCTTTAAGGGTTTTGTGCAGCTGTTTTCAGAGATTTTTCTAGGGAGTTGACCACAAGCACTATTTTCTTCCCTGGAACCATTAGGAGTGTCCCCACCCAATGTAACTGTGTGCTGAAGCAACAGAGACCTGCTTTGCTGCTTGCTGGGGTTGGGGCTAGGGCTGGTACAAACTACATTGGGACAGCATGCTGGCCTCCCACTCTGTTGCCACAGCCCCTTTCTGCTGACCTTCCATGTCGTCCTTGGCGTCCTGGGCCAACAGGTCAGGAAACCACCACTGCTGCCAATTCAGACTCAGAGGTCCTGCTTCACTGACCAGCTTAGGCTGGGACTAGGATTGGGCAGGGCTGGGGCTGCCTGTGCCAGGGCTGCATGCTGGAACCTGGTATTATAGACCATTTTTGCTGACCATCTAAGTTACTTTCAGCTGGAAAATATTCTGTTCTGTCTTTTGGGTGTTCTGATGCTCTGAAATTTATATAGCGTCATTATTTAAAAGAATTTGGAGTTGTCTAAGGGAGAGGTTGAGTTAGTTCCTGCTTTTATTCTGCCATCTTGGGTCTGCCTCCTGTTTGATCTGTTTTACAGACAAGGAAAATAATCACAATTAGCATCAACTCTTCTTTGCTGACAAGTAGCAGGGTGTTTTCAGCACTGTTCTGTATAATTACATGGTAGCACATAGTGTGAAGTTTCTAAACACATATGTCTATATTCTAGACCAAAATCTAAAAGAAGAAAACATGACAACTTGATTTTCAATATTTTGAGTCTCGAAATTTGGAAAGTATTAATACTGAGAGAGAAAGAACAGAAACTGAAATAACATGGGGATACAATTGAGAAGAACTGGTGGGAGAGGTTGTCCCTGCTTGCTCACTGAAGCTGCCTCTCATTTGAGTTTTTGCCCCTAGGCATAACTAAAATAGATAAAGGTTAACAAGGAATGTCTTCTGTTTCATTTTGTTTTGGGGAGAGAGGAAGGGGACCTTGAAAGAGCATTTTCTCCAAACAAATCTCCCCTATAATTCTTCAGAGAAATAGAAAATCCCTCCCTACAGCCTGAGCACCTGAGAGATCAATAAAGTAAAGGTCCATCTCAGATTAGCATGAAGGAATGGGAACAATCCAGTTTTTAATAACTTTTTATTGATAGAACTCATGCCAGGGTAATTTTTTACAACATTATTCCTTGCATTCACTTCTGTTCCGATTTTTCCCCTCCCTCCCTCCACCCCCTCCCCGAGATGGCAAGCAATCCTTTACATGTTGAATAGGTTACAGTATATCCTAGATACAATATACGTGTGCAGAACCGAACAGTTTTCTTGTTGCTCAAGGAGAATTGAATTCAGAAGGTATAAATAATCCGGGAAGAAAAACAAAAATGCAAGCAGTTTATATTCATCTCCCAGTGTTCTTTCTTTGGGTGTAGCTGCTTCTGCCCATCTTTGATCAATTGAAACTGAATTAGCTCTCTTTATTGAAGAGATTCACTTCCATCATATCCTCAAACAGTATCATTGTTGAGGTATATAATGATCTCCTGGTTCTGCTCATTTCACTTAGCATCAGTTCATGTAAGTCTTGCCAGTCCTCTCTGTATTCATCCTGCTGGTCATTCCTTACAGAACAATAATATTCCATAACGTTCATATACCACAATTTACTCAACCATTCTCCAATTGATGGGCATCCATTCATTTTCCAGCTTCTAGCCACTACAAACCAGGCTGCCACAAACATTTTGGCACATATAGGTCCCTTTCCCTTCTTTAGTATCTCTTTAGTGTATAAGCCCAGTAGAAACACTGCTGGATCAAAGGGTATGCACAGTTTGATAACTTTTTGAGCATAGTTCCAAATTGCTCTCCAGAATGGCTGGATGTGTTCACAATTCCACCAACAATGTATCAGTGTCCCTGTTTTCCCACATCCCCTCCAACATTCCACATTATCTTTCCCTGTCACTCTAGCCAATCTGACAGGTGTGTAGTGGTATCTCAGAGTTGTCTTAATTTGCATTTCTCTGATTAATAATGAACAATCCAGTTTTTAATTGGAGGTGATGGATAGAGTGGGACAGCTAAGTGATGCTGGAGTCAGGAAGACCTGAGTTCAAATCTAGACTCAGACACTTATCTGTTATATGAATTTAGAAGTCACTTAATCCTATTTGCTTCAATGTCTTAATCTGTAAAATGAGTTGGAGAAGATGGCAAACTATTCTAGTGTCTTTGCCAAGAAAACCTCAAATGGGGTCAGGAAGAGTTGGACACAACTGAAAAAAAAATGGAACAACAAAATGGAAAGAGGAAAAAGCAAAGGTCTTGGGGCAAGGTTAGAAGGAGGAAAAACTGTAGAGATTTCAGACCAATTCCAGTTGGAAAAAATGAAGTAATGCGATAAGGAGAATCAATTAGACAAAAAATAACCAAAACAAAAAGGAAGATCAAGAATGCTGAAACAAATTGTTAAATCCCATTTAGTTGGGTAAGCATTAGGTTAGAGCTTCTTGGATCTTACACAAAATGTCAGAAGGAGTACAAAGAGTCAAATCAGGGGTTTTAAAATACATACTTTTAAAATTCTACTCTATTATCTATTATTCCCCTCTATGTATCCTGTGGACCAACCAAATCAGTCTTCTTATTTTTTTTAAATTTTTGTTTTCACTGGTTACATTTAAAAACAATATTTTTTTGGTTATACATATGCATTCTTTTTTTTTTTTTTACATATTTCTTTATGAATCATGTTGGGAGAGAAAAAATCAGAACAAAAAGGAAAAACCATGAAAGAAAAAAAAAAATAGGAGGAAAAAAAAAAGCATGTGTTGATTTACTTTCAGTCTCCATAGTTCTCTTTCTGGATGTGGATGGAATTTTCCATCCAAAATTTATTGGGCTTGCCTTGGATCACTGAATCACTGAGAAGAACCAAGTCTGTCATAGTTGATCATTGCACAATGCTATACAAAATGTTTTCCTTGTTCTGATTATTTTATTCAGCGTTTGTTCATGCAAATTTTTCCAGGCCTTTCTAAAATCAACCTGTTCATCATTTTTATAGAATAATAATATTCCATTACTTTCATATACCATAACTTATTCACCCATTCCTCAACTGATGAGAACTATTCATTTTTCAATATTTTACCACCACAAAAAGAGCTGCTATAAACATTTTTGCACACGTGGGTCCTTTTCCTTCTTTTATTATTTCTTTGGGATTTAGATCCAGTAGTGGCAGTGTTCGATCAAAGAGTATGTGCAATTTTATAGCCCTTTGGGCATAGTTCCAAATTGCTCTCCAGAATGGTTGGATCATTTCACAACTCCACCAACACTTTGACTTTCTTATTGTTGCTCACAAGGAACTCTCCATTTCCTCTTATTATGCCTTTTCTCTAGTTTATACCACCTTTATGGCAATGTTCTGTCTTAGAATCACTATTTGGTTCCAAAACTCAATTCCTATAGTTTACCTCTCAGACCTGTGGAAGAGAAAGGAATTTATGACCAAAGAAGAACTAGAGATCATTACTGATCACAAAATAGAAAATTTTGATTATATCAACTTGAAAAGTTTTTGTACAAATAAAACTAATGCAGACAAGATTATAAGGGAAGCAATAAACTGGGAAAACATTTTTACAGTCAAAGGTTCTGATAAAGGCCTCATTTCCAAAATATATAGAGAATTGACTCTAATTTATAAGAAATCAAGCCATTCTCCATTGATAAATGGTTAAAGGATATGAACAGACAATTCTCAGATGAAGAAATTGAAACTTTCTAGTCATATGAAAAGATGCTCCAAGTCATTATTAATCAGAGAAATGCAAATTAAGACAACTGTGAGATATCACTACACACCTGTCAGATTGGCTAGAGTGACAGGGAAAGATAATGTGGAATGTTGGAGGGGATGTGGGAAAACAGGGACACTGATACATTGTTGGTGGAATTGTGAATACATCCAGCCATTCTGGAATTTGGAACTATGCTCAAAAAGTTATCAAACTGTGCATACCTTTTGATCCAGCAGTGTTTCTACTGGGCTTATACCCCAAAGAGATACTAAAGAAGGGACAGGGATCTGTATGTGCCAAAATGTTTGTGACAGCCCTGTTTGTAGTGGCCAGAAACTGGAAACTGAGTGGATGCCCATCAATTGGAGAATGGCTGAATAAATTGTGGTATATGAATATTATAGAATATTATTGTTCTGTAAGAAATGACCAGCAGGATGATCTCAAAAACGCCTGGAGTGACTTACATGAATTGATGCTGAATGAAATGAGCAGAACCAGGAGATCATTATACACTTCAACAATACTATATGATGATCAATTCTGATGGACGTGGTCCTCTTCAACAATGAGATGAACCAAATCAGTTCCAATAGAGCAGTAATGAATTGAACCAGCTACACCCAGCAAAAGAACTCTGGGAGATGACTATGAATCACTTCATAGAATTCCCAATCCCTTTATTTTTGTCCGCCTGCATTTTTGATTTCCTTCACAGGCTAATTGTACACTATTTCAAAATCTGATTCTCTTTGTAAAGCAAAATAACTGTATGGACATGTATACATATATTGTATTTAACTTATACTTTAACATATTTAACATGTATTGGTCAACCTGCCATCTGGGGGAGGGAGTGGGGAGAAGGAGGGGAAAAGTTGGAACAAAAGGTTTTGCAACTGTCAATGCTAAAAAATTACCCATGCATATACCTTGTAAATAAAAAGCTATAATAAAAAAAAAAAAAAAAAAGAAAAAAGAAAAAAGAAAAAAGAAAAACTCAATTCCTACCTTCTATGTGAAGCCTTTCTGGATTCTCCTTGAAACTAGTCCCTCCCATGCTATGCCCAACAGTGTTCAACACAGTTAGTAGCTAGCTATATAATGCTTGCTGATTGATGGATTGAAAGTTATGGAATATTCCCTACTATATATTTCAGTCCAACACTTGCTTATAAAGTGGGGATTCAAGGAAACTGTCATACTCAGGTCTTTCCTCTCTTCCTGATCCCTACTGATTTTTACTAGTCCAGTTGTGATAAGTGCTAAACTTTGACCCTATCTGTTCTTTTGGATTTAGATACAGAATAGCCTTCCAGTGAAACTTATTGGTGATTTTCTAATCAGGATAATCTGGTGTCAGAACATTTGGTGATTTCAACATAATAAAACCCCAAGATAAGGGAACAAAAGAGAAAAGGTTCTTCACTTAGAAGCCAGGACACACAGTTATTTTTCCATTTTCTTAAATTGAAAACATTTTCTGCCAGGACAAAAGTATAAAAACAGCAAAAATTCAGCTTTGTGAAACCTGGAAATACTAACATTAGTTGTCCCATTAATCACACATTTATGTTCATCAAATTTCAATGTCATTTACTGATTAGTTACTGGCAGTAGTTCAAACATCAAAAAAGTTAAAGAAGTTTAATCAGAGGAAATGAATCCTGTCTCTTTGGAGAAGGCAATTCCAGAGCTCAGGTGAGAATTAAAATTTGGGTGGATAATAAAAAAAAAGTTCAGAGGCATAAGCATGAAAATTGTCCCTGCAGTTTTAAGTCTTAGGAGTGGATATGCAAAATTAGCATTTGTAGAAGGAAGGGATTTTGTTGAACATTGGGTCATTTTGAAATGTTCATTTTCAGTTGTATCCAACTGACCCTATTTGAGGTTTTCTTGGTGAAGATACTGGATTGATTTATAATTTCCTTCTCCAGTCTACTTTACAAATGAAAAAACTGAGATAAATAAGGTGAAATTACTTGGACAGAGTTACACAGTTACTTGCTCAGACAGTAAGAATTTCTTCAAGAAGTGAATCTTCCTGACTCCAGGCCCAGCACTCTGTTTACTTTGCTACCTCACTGCCTCATTTTAAGGATTAAAGAGGACTTTTCTGAAGTTTTTTGACTAGGCTGAAATATTTGAATTGATGCCTCAGCATAGTAGATATAAAATTTGCTCAGTACTTATACTATTATACTATATTATACTATTGCTCTTAAGCAATACTGCTAGATTCAGAATCATGAAGACATGCATTTAAAATTGACTCTACTTGTCTCAAGCAAATTATTAGGATTTATTCTCTAGGTGATAACATTTTAGCAATGGAAGGGACCCTAGTGGCTATGTAATCCCAGTAATACTCAAAAAATAATTTCTCCTACAACATACTAGACAAAAGGTCATCCAATGAGGACCAAGAGCTTCATAGATGATTTTGATCTATGTTGTTGGAAGGAATTCTCAAAGCAATAATTAATTCCCTAGACTACTAAAGTCACAGCTATTTGGGGTATTCACTGGTAGGAGAAGCAATATTTAATATGAGTAGAATTCACAGCTGAAGTTAATTCTTTTAGCTATTCAGAAGCTCTCAAGGTCAAGACATAAAATAAATAGAATTGTAAAGGAATCTCAAGGGTAATCTTTTGAAAAGCAATGTTGGTCAGAAAATTTAGATTGAAGATCCAATTCTGATGTTTCCTAGTTGTGTGACTGGTCCAGTCACTTAGCTCTGAATCTCTTTTGTATTATTCATACTATCAGGGTTCATAGGCTCATAATCGATTTAGAAGGAATCTTGGAAATCTTTTAGAGCAGAGACTCAGACCTGAAGTAAAAGACCTCCAAGGTCCATTCTAAATAGCATATAGTCTGCAAAACTTCTTAGTGTGTCAAGAAATAGATTAAAATGTAATTGGGAAATGTTTAACAAAATAAATAAAAACATAATATATGATAATATTAATTTGTGCTTTCCTAAGCCAATATGCCAGGATGGCAAGGTGGCACAGTTGATAGTGTTCTGGGCCTGGAGTCAGGAAAACTTGTCTTCCTGAATTCAGCTCTTACCTTAGACATTTACCAGTTGGGTGATCATTGGTGGGTTATTTCACCTTGTTGCCTCAGTATTCCTTGATCTGGAAAAGGAAATGGTAAACCACTCCAATAGCTTTACCAAGAAAACCCCAAATGGGATCATGAAGAGTTGGACACAACTGAAAAATAATTGAACAACCAATCAATAGGCCCTCAAGAAGAATCTTTTCCTATTTAAGATTGACAATACCAGTCATGGTCCAATCACTTTATTTTTCAGATGAGGAAACTGAGGCTTGGAGAAATAAAGTAATTTACCCAAGATTACTTGGGTAATAAAAATATAGTTGACCTGGGACTTTAATTCAGGTCTTTGACTCTAAATCCAGTGCTACTTCTTTTAAGGAAAAAACTATATATGTATGAATTTGTCTTAATTTTAATTCAAATAAAAAAAAGATGATGATAGAGACTGTGTTTCATTCTTTTCTAAGAATTTTAAGGACTAGAGAATGATGACATCTTGTCTCTATGCTACTTATTAAAACTTTTTCAATTTGGAGTATTAAAATTTTTTGAAAATTTTTGACAATCAATAAGAATTATCATCCAGATACTATGTGTTTAGGACTTATTAGGCACTGGTGAAGAGGCAAAAGAAGACTATTCCATATTCAGGGAGCTTATAGTACATAAGAGATCAATGCACATGAACAATTAGCATACAAGAGAAGAGAGTTAGGGGGCTAATAAGATCAATTTTTCATGAACAAAATTAATTCTTTTCTCTTGACTTTATAGGGAAGTGAGTAACTGGAGGGGAAAAATCTTATATCAATATCTTTTAAGGATCTGATACCCAAAATAAGCAACCAAAAGAAATATATTAGACCAAATGACATTCCTCAATAAATAAATGGTCAAAAACAGAAGAACAAACAATTCCCCAAAGAATCATAGACTATTAACAACCCTGCAGAAAAAATGTTCCAAATAAATAATAATGAGATAAATGCAAATCAAAACAACTCTGAGGTTTAACCTCACACATAATAAATTGACAAAGTTAACTAAAGTAAGGAATAAGTCTATGCTGGAAAGTTTGTAGGAAAATATGCATTGTAATGCACTGATGGTAGAACTGTGAATTGATCAACCATTCTAGAAACAATTTGGAATTACTTAAAGAAAGTGGCCAAAATATCCATATACCTTGATTCAGAAATTTTATTGCTAGCCAGATATATGAAAAAGGTCAATGATAGAAAGCTCCTATATACACAAAAGTATTTATTGCAATATTTTTATAGTAGTGAAGAACTTGAACAAAGTAAATGCGCATTAACCATGGAATTATTCAACAAGTATGGCATCACAATGTAACTGCTATAAGACATAATAAATAAGATGAGTAGTAAAACTTATATGAATGGATACAAAATGAAGTAGGCAGAGCTAGAAACATAGTCTTTTCCAAAATATAATACTCCCATCCTCACAATGGCTACTAATAGCCACCACCTCAAACTTCTTTGACTCATTGTTTAGGTTTTGATGGTTTAGCATGAGTGTAAATAACAATTGTTTTCTGGCCTGGTTCAAAATGCTGAGAGTCTTTCTCTTCCAGATCAACATTTGTGATGACAAATTAAGCCATTCTTCATCTCAGTTCTTTCCTAGCCCTTAATCTTTCGGGGTATTGCTTCAGACAAGCTGAGGCCATAGTGTAGAAAGGCCATGGTCATCCATCACATCCCAGGGCATCATTAGTTATCATGACTTAGTGATGGACTTTAATGACTCTGGAAGAGAGAATTAATTTGATAGATTTGCATATCTCTGTCTTACTTTAATCCAATTCACACAAAAGTCAAGATATCATCTTTCTTATATGTCATTGGTACTCTTTGAGAACAAAGGACCATCACCATCAACAATTTAAATGGACAGAACAGCAACACCAATACAAGCAAAACTTAATGCTGCAAAATTACAATTGACCAAGCTAAGCCCCTGAGAAAAGAGATAAGAAGTCATCTTGCCCTGCTTTTTTTGCTGAGGCAAATTACAAATGTGTAACTTGGATGTGTGGAACTGAGACAGTTAATAATTTTTATTAAAAATTTTGAATTGCTTGAATTCTCCTACTATCTAGAAAAAGCCAGACTGACCTGGGAATCAGAATCAGCCAAAGAGGAGGCAAAATGAGTATTCCTTAAGCTGAGCATGTCATAAGAAACTGCCCAAACAAGTGAACAAGTAATAAGGATATGATAGAACTTCTGAGGAATAATTCACCCTAAGGGGAACAATGGGTGAACCTGGTAAAACAACTCTGAGGCTACCCCCTACCCCTACTGCCTGTGTCCATCTCAAGCTTAGTTTTGATTATCACTACCATGATGCATGTCTGTCTACCTGCTTAAGAGGACTAAAAGAGGAGGACTATATAACCTGACTGAATTTTTTAGGCTAAACTCTGGGAAAAGGTTGACATCTATAATATCAATTTTTTTCATGTACTAGTTAGTTTTGCTGAACTAGTTTTTCCTTTTTTTATTCCTTATTATTGTTTTTTGCAATAAACAATGGGAAACAGGTGATATGAAAATAAAAGATGTAAATAAAATATATTTTAAAATGAAAAAGACAGGCATTCTAAGGAGAAACAGCATGAGTAAAAGTACAGTGTTGAGAACAGGCAAAATATATTCAAAGAGATGATTTAAGAAATGAATAGAAACAGTAATTAAATTGATCTTGCTAAAACTCAGGGCTTGTAATGGAAAGTTATGGAAGTGAAAGTAGAAAATTTAGGATGATGATGCTTTTAACAACAGCTGGTATCTGTTTTGTTACATCTTTCATAAAAGTATTACTAAAGAGCTTACTATGAGCCAAGCAAAAAGAAAGACAATTCTTGTCTCAAAGGGGCTCATATTTCTGATTGGGGAATAGTATACAAAAGGGAGATAAAAAGATGATGAGGGAAGAAAATATTCATCTAGGAATATGATATTAAAATCCAGAAATTCAGAAATGCAGCCAATAGAGAAATGTTTTAGTTGGCCTAGAACCCTACTCAAGATTTGTAAAAGTGAAACATGGGAATTAGGGTTTTAGGTCCTTTGTTATCATTATATAAGGTCCCACTTTGAGTTAAGTCATTTCAATTCAAACCATAGAGAAGGTAAGATCTCTATTTTCCTTCCATTATCACTTGTCGTTGTTATCACTTCAGTGACAGTGAGCTCACCACTTATGGAGGTAGCCAATTCTATTTCTTTGGCAGCAAAAATTGTTAGTTTCCACTTTCTATTGAATTGAAATATAGCTTGTCTTTATTGTCTCCAATTTTCTCTTCTGAAGGTCAAGAAATCTTTCTAATATCCCCTTTTTTGCTTCAATCTCTCAATTTTTAGGTTACCCCATAAATTTCTCCAAGATTTGAGCCCCTGAATCAGAAGGACCCCCTTTTGACAACTGAGAAATCATTGGTGATTTTGGAGAGATGCAAATCAATTGAAGGATGAATGAAGTAAGATGTCAAATTGTAGACCATAAAGAAGTGAGAATAGTAAAAGTGAAGGCATAGAGTACAGACAGTTTAACACTAAGGAGAGCGAAGACAAAGGACAATAACTTTAGGGAATGTTAGGAGCAGGTGAAAGTTTTATTTATTTTTAATAATGGAGGAGATATGAGAACATTTGAGGATAGAAAGGAAGGGATTAGAAGACAAGAATTGACTGAATATAAGAGAATAAAGTTGGTGATGGAGCCAGTATTATGGAGAGATAGTAGTGAATGGGATCAAGGCTACATATAGAGGGATTGGCCTTGGCAAGAAGGGTCATTTTTCATCTGAAACTGGAGTGAAGGAGATAAAGAGGAGATGTCAGTAATGTGAGATCAGAAACAAAGGAGAAAGGAGAGTCCTCAGCATAACCTTAATTAATTGATTGATTGATTAATTAATATAGATGAAGGGACTGAATTTGAAAAAAGTTAAGTGACTTGTCCAAGGTCACACAGCTATTAATGATATGAGGCAAGATTGAATCTCAGGTCTGTATCACTCTCTCCATTCGAATTAATCTTTCTAAACTTTATGCATCTCTCAGCATCCAGCACAGAGCCTTGCATGAAGAAGTCACTTAAGTATTATTGGATTGAATTATTTTTTCTTCCATATGACAATCTATCGTATATTTGCAAATACCAACAGATTACTCTTGTTTTCTCTTATTAGTCCTATCCTTGTATAAGCCTGTTTTTACATCCTCTTCCATCATCTTGGGTACTCCACATTAGACATACATACTGTTCAATACACATCCTAATGTACAATTTGAGAACCCAACAGAAAATTCTAACTACAAATTAAATGAGAACCATCAACTTCCCTCATTGTAGATATTGAACTTAAACTAGTTTGAGATATATTATTTTTGTTTTGTTTTGTTTTTCAGGAGCAGTATCACCCAATTGAATGATATTGAATTTGCTTTTCACTAATGCCCATATGCTTTTCATGTGCAGTTTTTGACCAGTTATATCTCCACTATTCTAGATTTACAATTTATTTGAACTTAAGTGCAAAGCTTACATTGATTCTTTATATATATATATATATATATATAATATATATATATATATATATATATATATATATATAATTTTATTTTATAATAACTTTATATTGACAGAATCCATGCCAGGGTAATTTTTTTACAACATTATCCCTTGCACTCGCTTCTGTTCTGATTTTTCCCCTCCCTCCCTCCACCCCCTCCCCTAGATGGCAAGCAGTCCTATATATGTTAGATATGTTGCAGTATATCCTAGATACAATATATGTTTGCAGAACCGAACAGTTCTCTTGTTGCATAGGGAGAATTGGATTCAGAAGGTATAAATAACCCGGGAAGAAAAACAAAAATGCAGATAGTTCACATTCGTTTCCCAGTGTTCTTTCTTTGGGTGTAGCTGCTTTTGTCCATCATTTATCAATTGAAACTCAGTTAGGTCTCTTTGTCAAAGAAATCCAACTTCCATCAAAATATGTCCTCATACAATATCGTTGTCGAAGTGTATAATGATCTCCTGGTTCTGCTCATTTCACTTAGCATCAGTTCATGTAAGTCTCGCCAGTCCTCTCTGTATTCATCCTGCTGGTCATTTCTTACAGAACAATAATATTCCATAACATTCATATACTACAATTTACCCAGCCATATATTGATTCTTTCAGGTAAAACTGTTATGAATTCTCAAATGATAAGCTGTAATATTTGCCTTCCTCCACATTTTCCTGTTCTTGTACCCCTGATTTTTTTTAACTCAAGTATATATGGGATCACAGTTTAGAGCTGGGAGGAATTTCAGGCTTTATTTAGAATGACTCCTTAATTTTACAGATAAGGAAACTAAGATAGAGAGAGATGAAGTGAATTGCCTAAGATCATATAGTAAGCATCAGGATTTGACCCATATCCTCTGACAGAGGAAAATCAGTGCTCCTTCTCTTCTATACTATCTCTTATTTTACTTTTATTCTGTTAAATTTCCCCTTATAAAAAGCAGTCCTTTGTTCCAACCCACTCAGATCTCTGGACCTAGATTCTGTCATGAAATGTATTAGCTATCCCTCATAGCTTTGTATTATCATATGCAAGTTTGAAATACCAGCCAACCCAATTGTGCCATCATCTATGCTTATCTTGCCATCTTTCTCAAAGTTACTGAAATAACATGCTCCAAACCATGTGTCTCTTAGCAGCACAAATGTTAATGTAGCAGTCAAATACCAGTCTGGGCTTAGACTCAATATTCTATATGGCAATTGCTTATCAGTTTAAAATATTTGATCTCTTTAAAGGGCTAATAGATCTTCAAATGAGAACCTATGCAATTGCACTTATGACAAACACCTGATTCCCATATTTTTTTCCTTATTTGATAGAAGTCTGGCATCAACTGAGCTAAATATTCACTTTCCTAACCCTATACATCATATAGAGCAGAGTTTCTTAAGCTTTTTCCATTCAAGACTCCTTTTCACGTAAGAAAATTTTATATGATTCCAGGTATATAGGTATATAAAATAAGTATTCAACTAAACATTTCTGATAATTAATCATAATTTCATGACCCTGCATTCAATTATGAGGATCCATGTGGGAATCACGTTTAAGGATCTGAGACATGGAGATGATGGGAATTCCATTTTTAAAATGCAGTGTTTTTTTTTTTTCCCTTTAAAACAAACAAAATAAAACAATTAGCCTCAGGGTAAGAATTATAATTGAAATTGAAAATGCATCGTTCACTTCTGGAAGGATATTCCTTTTGGTTACTGACAATTCTTGCTAATAAAAGCAAGAGATTCCAGTACAAGGATAGTTAACTTATGGTACAGAAGGGGGTAGTGTAGCAGAATGGCCAATAGGGAGCAGCTGAGAGCCAGAGGCAGCTGCAGAGAAGTAAATGAGTTGTGTGAACCAGCTGTTATAGTAGATAATGCCAAAACCAGGAAAAGGGTTCAAGAATAATTATAAGCCTGGGGCATCGCAGTTAATTCCATCAATGAAATAACAAAGTCAACAAATTATGAGAGAAACAGAAAAAGAGAGATACCAGAAAGGAATAAGAAGGATCGAAGAGGAAAGAGGTCAGGTTAGTGGAGAACAATGCCAAGTCAAAAACAATGCCAAATCATCAATGATTAAATCAGGAATCTACATGCTGGTCAGGGATGGGGAAGAAGAAATATCTTCAAGACCAGCCAGAATCAAGAATACCCAGAGTTCAAAACCAACAAAGATGCAGCATTTCAGAAACATTTCTCAAATACAAAAGAATATGAGGCAGTTGGCCAACAGTTCCCACAAAAGTGGAAGCAATCAGCTGACTAGGGTAACTGGATTTAAAAAGTCTGTCACCTGGAAGGGGGAAGGGAGTTGGGCATGGTGTAAGGGGTTAGTGGGTGTACTGTTGCTATAGCATTATAAAGTTTAGAGAGCAATAATTTAAGAAGTGCAAGCTGGTAAATGATGTCAACATAATTGGAACTTTAAAATACCATGTTTAGAAAATGTTCACAGATGGTAGGTTATCATCATGAGTTTGATCCCTTTTGAGTCAACAATTACAATGACTTGAATCAAAGGAGGGACAGCTTGGGTTTCCAGCCAAACCTGAGGCATTTTGTATAACTCAACTAATTGTTGGAGAGAATGCTGATTCAACATTACATTTGTGAGAGAAGAGTTGATGTGAATTTGGAAAAGAAGATTTTCTATTCTTTCCTTGAAGGAACACTTGGGGACTGACTCCAGGCACATGGGAAGAGAGCTAGCATAGACCTTAGAAGCTGCAAGAAATTAGGGCAAGCTGATTCCTCCTGATGTATCTAATCTTCACCTCCCTAGAGATTTCACAAAGAGAATTTCCCTTGGGAAGATTGGAGAGGAGATCTCTCCCATGCTTCAAACTGCTCTCATCCAACTAATTCATTCAATCTTTGTATTTTATAGTATATCATATTCTGTAGAATTTCTCCAATTTTTGCTTGAATAAATGAGTTTACCCCCTATTTGCTTATTGTGATGCTAAAGTATTGCAAAAAGGAAAGATACAAATAAATGAAACATTGAAAAAGTCCAAAAACATTCAATGTGTAACATTCATGGACTTCCCATTTCCAGGAAAAGATGAGTTGGTGTCTCATATCACTTCATTTAATTTTGTTAGATGCACTTGTGTGAGTGTGTGATTTGTTTACATTTTAATAGTTACTGTGTATATTATTTTCTTGGCTCTGCTTCACTTTATATCAGTTCATGTACACCTTCCCATGCTTCTCTATATTCATAAACTATATCATTTCTAATCGCATAGTTATATTCCATTATATTCATGTACTTTAATTTCTCAATTAATGGGCATCTATACTGTTTCCAGTTCTTTGCTAACACAAAAGTGCTGCTTTAAATATTTTGGGTGATATATAGGAACTTGCTTTTTATTGGTATCTTCCTTGGGAGTATAAATCTGGTTTCTGGTTCAAAGAATATTGTTGTCTTAGTCACTTTATTTATATGATTCCAATTTGTTTTCAAAAACATTTGTACAATCTTACAGATCCATCAATATTCCCCCAAATCTCCATATTGAGTGTTGCCATTTTTTGGTCATTTTTTCCAATTTGTAGAGTATGAGATAAAACCTCAAGATTGTTTATATTTACTTTTCTCTTATTATTAGTGATTTGGAGTATCCTTCCTAATAATTGTGAATACTTTGGAATTCTTCTTTTCATAACTGTCTATTCATATCCTTTGACCTCATCTATTGGAAAATGTCTATTAATAGGCTAAATGTCTGTTAGTCTTATAGATGTTTATCTTAGATACCAAATTCTTATTAGACAAATTTGATATAAATATTTTTCTCAATGTGACCACTTTCTTATTTCTTAGGAAGTTTTGTCTGTGCAGAAGCTTTTCAGTTTCATATAATCAAAGTTCTAAACTTCTGGTTTGGTTAAGAATATTATTTCCTACATTTAGCTGTGAGAAATGTATTATCTGCTTCTCTTCTACTTTTACTAGTCTGATCAAAAGATCAGGAATCCATTTAAACTGTATTGAGAAATATGGCATGAGAGGCATTTATGTAAACCCAGTTTTTGCCAGATTGCTTTCTAGTGGAGATACATAAACTTTTAGCTTAGTCACCAACACTGCATGGTAAGACTCAGCAGCAGAGAATTTCCTGGACTCATTTCATATCTGGATTGAAAAAGGAACTGTGATTTAATAGGACCAAAGATTTCCTAGGTAAAAAATATCTTGTTGACATTGGCCCCTGCTTTGCACTGAACATCTTTAAAGAGCAAAAATTCTCAAAGTGTGGTCTGTGTACTTTAGGGAGTCCCTGAAAGGTTTCTGGGGAGTCTATGAGGTCAAAACAATTTTCATAACAATTCCAAAACATGATTTGCCTTTTCTACTCTCATTCTCTCATGAATATATGGTGGAATTTTCCAGAGGCTATGAGATCTGTGAATTAAAAATATAGTTGTAAACATGAAGATTAATATCTCATCTGTAGAACTGTGCTTTTCCCACACAAATGGATAAATCTAACAGATGTGGCTGAACTTGCTATTTTTGCTCATATTCATCTGGTAATGGACCAACTGGTCATGAAAAAATATCTCCTTTTATGTGACTGCTTTATAACAAACATTAGAACTGAAATATTCAAAGTGTTGAATATCTTTTGGAATCTCATCGTTTATCCATGAATGATTGTGTATTGCTATTGTATTGATGGTACAAAAGAAATATAGATAAAACTGCTAGTGCCTTAGCACAAATCAAAGCATTGACACCAACCCCTATTAGTAATTACAGTCTTCAGCACCATACACTCAGAATCAAGTAAAACAAAACAAAAATGCCAGTTTCATTTAAGATAGTCCTTGATGAAACAATACAGCATATTCGATTCCCTATTGCTCTTTGAATACATGTCTTTTTTTAATATTTGGTGAGATGAAATGAGAAATATATCTAAAGTACGTTTGCTGCATGCCAAGGTATGCTGATTGTTCTGAGGAAAAGCACTTCTGCTACTGTTAGAGTTATGAGCTGAACAAGTCATTTTTTTCATGGAACAACATTTTTATTTGATAGAACAACTGACAGACAAACTATAGTTATTCAGACTTTGGTATGTGGCAGACTTTTTCTTGAAAATGAACAAAGTGAGCCTGTCGCTTCAAGGAAAACAACTGACAGTATTTGTTATCAATAATAAAATGCAAGCTTTCAAGAGAAAATTAGAATTTCAGAAAACTTGTATTTGCCACTATGAGCTTGACAGCTTCTCAATACTTAAGAGATTTTTCTGATGAGATCAGTGGCAATATTAGCAAACATGATTTTTTTTTTGAAATTGCATAATGGAATGTGTCAATTGGAATATCTGCATAACTTGACAAAACTATATTTTCCATACTACCAACGTGTGATATTATAAAAATTATGTGTGGGTAGAATCATTCAAAGTGCGATATAAATCTATGGATTTTAATACCGCAGAGGACAAAAAGGTCATTGATGGATTTCAGATTCCATGTTACAACTTATCTTTATGAAACTCACACTTGCCAAATTCTGGCATAATAGCAAAGAAGAATGCCCATTGTCTTCTGAAAAGGACACTGAATTCCTCAATTTTCTAACTATATATTTGAATAATGCTTAATTTTCTTCATATACCTCAATCAAAATAATAATAAACACATATAGTATTTTAAGGTTTGCAAAGAATGTCATATGCATATATATATATGTATATGTAAATTTGATCCTCCCAATAGCCCTATGAGGCAGGTATTATTATCGTTCCTTTTTTACAGGTGAGGAAACTGAGACAAATTGCAGCCTGAAATCACACAAGTAAAAAGTAAGGCAAGATATGAATGTCAGTCATTCTGACTTGAAGGTTAGTGCTCTATATTACTTCACCTCCTAGACTGAATGCAAGAGCAGAGGTAAAAATCCATTTAACTTCTATGTAGTCAGACATTAAAGAGATGTGAAAAAATAACATAAAATAATGACAGTCTTCTCACAAGTTTTTTTGTTTTAGAAAACATTTTTATAAAACATGTAATAGATTTGCAAATGTTACTTTTAAATGAATTAACTGTTTTTAAAAATGTATTAGTTTCGGTTTCTAACATGGTAAATATCAGAATATGTAACCTACATAAACAAAAATTCTTTGGGCTCTACAATAATTTTTAAGATTCTAGAGGGCTCCTAAAACTAAAGTGTTTGAGAAGCACTGAGCTACAACTTTGAGATGTTGAGTGACTTACCCAGGGGAACAGCAAATGAAACTTGAGTGCAGACCTTCTTGGCTTAGAAGGCTGGGGCTCCACCCCCTCTACCATCCTGCCACTCTCCGTAAGATTGTGCAATGTTCTTAGATTCTATTTCTTTACCTCTTTTTATTTACTAAGGTCAGATCCAGATTAACAAATCTCTGTCTTTTTCCTGTTATCCCCATTTTTAAAGGCCTTCTAAAATTAAACCTAATTTGCTGTTCCTTCCCCTGCTCTCTCCAAACTTGACTTGTCCCTTCCTGTCTCCTCATTTATCTCTCTATGCTATATTTCTCTACCCTACACTATGATTATGTGAATATCTATATATCTATCTATATGATCAATCAAAGGTACGGTTCATGACATGTCCACAACCACAGGACAGCTCTAACTCGTCATTAGTTTCATACTTGATTTGTTTCAGACAAAAGGTAAAATCCCATTGCAATAAAATCCAAGGGATAATTGACATTTTTTGTTACACTGGAATTTCATTTCATTGTGGGCCTTTTTTCTGTAATTGAAAATTGTCATTATAATGAGCTTTGACTTTAGATCCCTTCCAACTTAAACAAATGAATAATTAAGGAAGAATCTGAATTTGTTCATTTTTAGGATTTGAAATTTTTTTAATGACATCCTCTATGTGTTTGAAGGAAAAACATGGGAGGGAAGAGGTTGGTGGAAGGGTGTACATGTATCAATCCATTAATTTGTTCCAAAAACAAATCTGCTTTCTAGAATGAGAGAAGCAGTGCTAAATTATCTTCCAGAAGTTCCTTATATACCATCTAGCAAATTAAAATAATTTTAGCATTGTTCTTTACTTAGATAATAATTTTAATATTCTGTCTGCCTCAATCTTCTTAGAAACCAAACCCTGATACCATGGAAAGTGAATTTTTGTTTATTTGTGTGTGGTCTTGACAAATTGATGTATGTTTTTGGTCTAAAACCAAAATGAGAGCAAATGACACATGTAAAGTACTTTGCTACTTTTAAAGTACTATATTATCAATATCAATATATTATTATTATTACCAATTGATTATTTTTAGGTGACAGTGTAGAGGGTGATAGTGTAGAGTGGGAGTCAGAAAGACCTAAATTTAAATCCCATCTCAAATATTTACTAACTTCCTAACATGGGCATGTCACTTCATCTTTATCTGTCTCAGTTTCCTCATCTGTAAAACACAGGTAATAATAGCACCTACTTCTCAGAGTTGTTGTGTGGTAAAATGGGATTATATTTGTAAAGTGCTCTGCAAATTTTTAAGATGATAATTCTTATAGCTAAATTCTAGCTATTATTATTATGACCTATAGCTTGATTTAGTGGACATATTTCTGAAAAATATGAAAAAATATTATATAAGCACTAAGAAAGGAAATTAACTCAATCAAAAATGATTATTTGAGCTCTATTATGATTTTAAGTGTAGAATAAAAAGAAAAATAAACATCATCATTCTCAAGAATCTTATAATGTATTAGGGGAGATAAGATGGTATGGCTATTTAATTCAACAAACATTATTATGTAGCTCTTTATGTGCAAAACAACATGGTAGCTATGGTGAGGAAAAAAAAAATTTAAGTAAAGCACAACCTTTGCTCTCCTTGATTTTACATTTTAGTAGGAGGGTATGCGCTAGATACATAAATAGAATACAAAATAATTATACGTGTACAGATACACTCACATATATATATACATGCACAATTCATATATATGGGTATTAAGTATGCATGTTGTGTTGTGCGAACACATGTGACATGTTCATACATATGTGCATGCTGTACAAATATGTCATGCACATACATATACACATATATTAAGAGGAGGCAGAGAAAGTACTAAGTGGGGTCTAGTTTCATGGAGGAGTTCATATGTAATTTGGACTCTGGATCATTCTTTGATATTTTTGTCATGTACTTACATGCTTAATTGATTAATTACATGCTTAATTGATCAATTGATAAATGTATGGATATAATTAAAGGAGTAATTTATTAATCTGCTAAACTGTACATGCGTTTTTTTTCCTAAACAAATTTATTATTTTTTTAATCAAGAGAGAAATCTACATTATTTATCAGCCATACTAATACTGTTAGATGCATGTTTACATGTGAGCAAATGCATGTGTGTATATTTGTGTGAATATATGTAGATATGTATCCATATTGCTCTATGTTTGTGTGTCTATAGATATACATTTATATGAGTGGGTCTCTGAGTGGATATGAATATATATATATATATATATATATATATATATATATATATATATGGGAGAGAGAGCCAAGAATGTGCATGTGTATGTATGTGTGTGCATGCGTGTGTATACATGTGTATGTATATGTTTATATATGTATGTTTATATATACATTTATATATACAAATATATATTTATATATATATATATATATATCTGTGCTTAACTATAGCCTATTTGTGGGAGGTGGGGGGATGAAAGGGGAAAAAGAATAAAGTAAAATAATGTGCAGTAGAGAACAAAAGAACAGTCTACAAGGAAACAAAGAAAAAAGATGAATATAATTTCTTCTACACTTATCTTTTCTTGAACTGGGTATTTATTGTTATATATTTTGAATCCCCCTTATGTTCTGCTAGGCAGATGGCAATGTTATCTTTTGTTTGTTTTATTTTTTCTGTTTTTCTTTTTTTTTTATTATTAAAAAGGGGAAAAAAATCACATAAAATATTTTCATACTTGCCATGTTGCAAAAAGTAGAAATCTAGGTAGAGTACCAGGCCTGAAGTCAGGAAGACTGATCTTCATAAGTTCAAAGCCAGTCTCAGACACTTACTAGTTGTGTGACTCTTTATCACTTTACCCTATTTGCCTCGGTTTTCTCATCTGTAAAATGAACTGAAGAAGGAAATGGCAAACCACTCCAGAATTTCTGCCAAGAAAAGCCCAAATGGGGTCATAAAGAGTTAGAAACAATGAAATGACTGAACAGAAACAAAATCAACAAATATTGCAAAAAAAAAAAAAAAAAGCAATAAAATATAGTGGAAAATATTATGCTTCAATCGCACCCAGGTTTCATTATTGGAATGTTTGTGATTGGTCAGAAGGTAGCAGGGGACCTGATCTTAGTTCTAAGGGAACTGACTCCGAGAAGCACTAACACTTGTAGCTGCAGGAGAGTAGGGGCCCTTCTCAGGTAAAGACCAGAGTATAGACCAGGAGAGCAATAACCACATCTCCTAGGATCACAAAACCTTGAAAGCAGTGAAAATTTGCAAACCTCCAGAACTACCTCTGAAAACAGCACATGAAAAAGTACGAAAGTTGAGATAGTGCCTTTCGGCCCTGAGTAGAGCAGGGATCAACTTTAATATAAAGTTCAAAGAGAAGAAATAGTCTGGAAAAATGAGCAAACAACAAAAAACAAAAAAGAATTTGACCATAAAAACAAGTTATAAACTTAGAAGAAGACAACTATATGAAAACAGCTACAAACAAAATATTAAAGAAAAATGTTAATTGGACCTAAGGCCAGCAAAGATTCCTAGAAGAGTTAAATAAAAAGATAAGAATGGCAAAGGAAAAATTGGGAAAAGAAATGCAAGAAAATTATGAAAAGAGAATTGATATATTGGGAGGAGAGGCACAAAAATAAAATAACATCTTGAAAATAAAATGGCCTAATAGAAAAAAAGGTATAAAGTCTCACTGAAGAAAATAATTCCTTAAAAATTAGAATTGAGCAAGTGAAAACTAATGATTCCTGAGAAATAAAGAAAAAAATAAAACAAAGTCAAATGAATTGGGACAAAATAGAAGTAAATATGAACTATCTTATTAGAAAACTATCTAACCTGGAAAATAGATCAAGAGAGATACTTAAAGAATTTTTGACGATCTGAAAGCCATGTTCAAATAAAGAGTTAGACATCATATTTCAAAAAATTGTTAAAGAAAACTGCCCCAATATCCTAGATTAAGGAGGGAAAATAAAAATCAAAAAGATTCTACCAATCACCTCCTGAAAGAGATCCCAAAATGACAACTTCCAGAAATATTATAGCTAAATTCCAGAACTCCTAGGTAAAGAAAAAATACATCTATCAGAAATTACAAATGATGAAGAGAATTATGAAGGGGGGAGAAAGGTATATTAAAGAACTATTAGAGTAGTAAACTGGAATTATGCATTTTTCCATTCTAGAGAATTAACAGAACCTGTGTTCAAAGGATTATAAAACTTGCATACTCTTTACTTGCATACTCTTTAACCCAGCAATACTGCTACAAGGTTTGTATCCCAAAGAAGCCAAAGTAAAAGGAAGAGGACTTATAGATACAATATTTAGAGTAATACTTTTTACATTGGCAAAGATTTGGAAATTGAGGGGATTCTCATCAACTGGGGAATAGTTGAATAAGTTGTGGCAGAGTACTATTGTGCTATGAGAAATGACAAGGGAGGTTGATTTCAGAAAAATATGGCAAGACCTATATGAATTTATTCAAAGTGAATTGAGAAGAACTAGGAGATCATTGTGTACAGAAACAGCATATTGTAATAATGGTCAAACATGAAAATCTTGGCTACTGTGACCAATACAATAATGCAAGACAGTTCCTAAGGATTCATGATGAAAAACTGCAGTCTGCCTCCAGAAAGAAAACTGGTGAATTCTGAATACAAATTAAAATACAATTTTCTTGCTTTCATTATTTTTTTTGCTTTGTTTTACAATATGGTTAATATGGAAATATATTTTGCATGATTTCACATATATAATTGATATATTGTTTGCATCATAAACAAAACGTCCTATGGCTGGTGATATGCAAGGACATTTTTGAGTTTTATAGTATTTGAGTGTGTCATATGAGGTGATATATTATAAGCATCTGTCAGTGATTGCTGTTGCAAATGCTTTGAATGAACTCCAGTCACCTTGGTTTGGAAGCATTTGACCTTCCCTGCTTTGTTTTATATTTCTATCAAACAAAAGGTATATTGTCCTTACACAAAAGAAATATATTCATATGAAAACAAGTTTGAATTCTCTATCAAACATGGATAGAATTGAAGTTTCATAAAGCAATATGTTTTTTGATTGACCGGTGCTTAATATGTGGTCCATAATTACAGGTGGGATGTTTTATTTTTGTTTTACATTACTCCTCCCTCCATCTTCCCATCAGTCTTATTTGCCATATTGTATGCACACTTCTCATCACTACCTCTTCCCCTTAGTTTTCCTATTCTAGAATCATCATCAAATCAATCCCACCACAATATTAAAAAAATATTTCTTTCTGCTTCCCTGTAGTTCTATTCACTATTACTGTGACTTTCCAAACCAAAACAACTCTCCCTAGCTATCACTCCACAATATTTGTTTTCTCCCTCTAGATAATTATATAATATATAATATTTCAGGGCAAAGACTTCCCTTTTGTTTGGGTTTTATTCTATTTTTTTTTTTGTATTTTTTATACTCAGTGATTAAACATAGTGGTTGCCACACATTAAGTGGTTAATAAATGCTTTTTCATTCGTTCTTTAAATTTGTATAATGTTTTTCATCCTAGAAACACCAAATTCCTACTGTTCCATAACTCCCTAACAAGAATGAAATGTGATTGATCAATTCTTTTTAGATTAATTAAAGTACTAGGGACAATTAATAGAGATAGTGTTGCATAATGGATTCAGAATTAGTCTTGGAGTAAAAACTACATGGTTTTAAGTGCTGTCTATTACATGAATTAGCTATGAGGTCTTAAGCAAGTCAGTTTACCTTTTGGTGCTTGGTGTAACTCTGACTGTGCAGAGAAGGAGTTGTAGAGCAGAGATATCAAATACACAGCTTCTTGGATAGCTGTGGGCCACAACCCTCCCAAGTGCAGCCCAATTCAATCCAATCCAATCCAATCCAATCTAATAAATATTTATTAAGCATCTAAGATGTGCCAGGCACTGTGCCTAGAACTAGGGATACAATTCTTAAAAAGCCCAAACCTGATTGAAATATAATCAGGAAACATTTAATGAAATAAAAATACAATAAAATTTAGATAATATATTTTAAAACTAAGTCAATATGCCACATAAATTTTAATGTAAAGATTAGTGGCCCTTTTTCTATTTGAATTTGACATCCCTGCTATAGAGGGAGTTGCCTTCACCAATAAAATCATGTCTCAGTGATCTCAATGAAATCACATCAGTTCCAAAATAATCCATAATGATTATTTGATCTTCTAAGTGAACAAACCTGTTAAAAAACAAATCTGCTATTTCCCAAAGTTTTACCATAAAACTTATCCATGAAAAAGAATTTTAACCAAATTTCTATTTAAAAAAAATTCTTATGGCATATAAAGAAAAGGTTCTCTTTTGCCTTCTCTGTACCTATGACATTGGACAGAATGTAAATGATCATTTCCATGGGTTTCTTTTCTGAAAACAGGCTTACTAGAAATTGAATGAAAAGAAAAGAAAAAACCAGTAGAGCTTTTCAAAGCTTTTGAAATAATTTAGACTAAGAACCAAAGCAGATAAGAAAAAAAAAGTTATTTTGTCATTTAGAATGAATAAAACACTCAAAGAGACCAAACTTCCAACACATAATGCATCCTCATATCATTAAAGCTGAAAGAACTATTGATTTGGACCTTGCTATTGACAAGTACTGGAGTGAGAGGGATAGGACATATGAGGAAGAATATAAGGCAAATATTTTGTAATAAGTGCAGAGAAAAAGAATCTGCATTGAACCTGAGACTTGGAGTACTCCTGAGCTTAGCCTCAATGTCAGAATATACACAATGCAGCAGCAGAGGCTTGATTTCTGACTAATCTATTCAGTAGCAAGGAAGCAACTTTTTTTTTTTTTTTTTTTTTTTTTTTTTTGCTGATATGCTTTAAACCAGCCCATACTGGTTGATAGAAAACTGGTCCTCAGCATCATTTTGAGTTGAGAACATCAGATTTAGCTGTCTTCCCCTAACACCTTCTTGCACTATATTATTAGCCTTCAAAACCTATGGGTCTTTACTAATTAGTAAACACTACATATGGTAAAACATGTTTACAAAGGATGATGATGAGTAAAAGCTAGAAGCCTTGGGCACTCTACAATGATGGAAGTCACATAGTTTTGCTTTCTTCTTCCATGCAATTTTCACTAGAACAACATTTAAACAACCCATTTAAAATGTTTACCTAAGATCCCTAAAAATAAGATACTGAGATATGAGAAATCCACACAATGCTCCTTATTCCCTGTACCCAGAGACACCCTAGTTTCCAGCTTCAGCAAGGCTGGAAAAGGATTGATTACATTATCAATACTGGAAGATAACCAACATTGGTTTGTTTATATCACACGAGTGGGCAGGGATAGAGGATGCTTTAGAGACAGACCAACAGTTGGATTGTTTATAGTTTGATAGGTCTCCATCCCTTCCTGAACATCTACCTCTGACTTCTTTCATGTGGAAATGAAAGGTGCTGTTCCAAGGAACAGTTTATATTTCTAGTTAAGATTTATGAAACATCTTGCTCTAAACAGTCCTTGGAATCAGGGAGTGTAAATACTATTTGGGTTTTGCAGATTAGAAAATTGAAGCTCATGATGATGAACAAAATTTCTCAGGCTCACAGAGCTAGCAAATGTCCCCATGAAAACCCAAACTCAAGACTGAGATCCTGCTCCCAGTTCACTTCTCTTTCTACATTGTCACCTACTGGAGTATAAATCTTTAGCCCAATCCAGCCGGCTGTTGTCCAGATTGGAGAAGCCTTTGATATCATTTTTTCAGGATAGTTCAAACTAGTTGCACGCGGTCTTCCTTGAGTATATGAGGCAATGGCAGAATTGGTAATAAAGATCAGAGGAATGGATAGATCAGTACTTTATTATGGTCCCTCATTTCTAAGCATAAACAAACTTTTCTACAGCCCATCACATTGCTATAGATATCCAGGTATCATAGCAGACAGAGTGTTGGATCTGGAGTTAGGAATATCTGGGTACAAACCTGTACTGAAATATCTAGTAGCTGTGGGACTCTGGAAAAATCATTTAAGTTCTCTTTGCTTTGGATTACTCAGTTGTAAAATGGCATAAAATGTGACTCAATGACATAAAACAGGATCTATCTTCCAAGGTTATTGTGAAAGTCACATAAGGCAGAAGTTGTAAAGAGCTGAGCACGTCTGTTTCGTAGCAGATACTTTATAAACGTTTTTTTCTCTCCTTTCTTCAGGGCCAAAATGATGCTGGTGATGGGGGAAATGGTGACTTAGGGGGCAGCATGGATGAAGAAAGAATGTGTCAGAAATGGAATGAAGGAAGATATTCTGTCTCTTTTCTTCTTTCCCATTTCATTACAACTGGAAATAGATGCTTTGTTCCAAAATAGAACTTTCAGCAAGACTACATTGACTGGAATCTTTACTGCTATCAATAAGAAATTCAGGAGGCCTTTTGCATTCATAGAGTATAGAGTCCCCAGTTGGTAAAATCTACAAATACTATTCCATACCTTGTGAGAAAGACCTAATCTTGAGACCAAATTACAAGGTGTTTACCAATCAGCAACTATTATATGTGCATACATTACTTGATTGCATCAACTAGGGAGTAAATTGCAAGGTATTAATGACTATATAATACTATGTGGCTACTTTCAGTACTTGCAACATAAGTTATGCAGGTATGTTGAGAATATTCACAATCCCAAAGAAATTGTGAAACTATGAATCAAAATAATTTCTTACAGATCTCTATAAACCTTTCTCTAGTCTGTGATATCACAAAGCTTGGGGGAAGTGAGAGATGAGAAGGAATGAGAAACCAATCAATTAACAGCCATTTTTAAGTGTCTACCTTGCTTCCAAAACATGATACTGGGAACTGGAGATACATAGACAAAAGTGAAATAGTTCCTACCATAAAAGAACTAGATACATATTAGCTACAATCTTGAGTCCTATAAATGAATAAATGAAAAATAATTTGTTAAATGTTGATTATGTGCCAAATACTGAGAATATAAATATGATGGAAGACATGCCCTTCCCTCAATGAGCTTTCATTCTAATGCGGAGGTATTTTGAGGACTAATGGATAGTGAAGGGGGCATTTTGATCCTGAATGTTAAAGGAATGGTCAGTGAGGCTATCAGGCAGTAGTTTGACACATTCCATCCAGGAACAATAGTAAGAATTCATTTAATCATGATTCATCATTTTGTAACTGGGAATAATAGGATGGGAAAAGGAAGAAAAAGTAAGCTACCATGGGAAGGTGTTATCTTAGCTACAAAAAATACACACACACACACACACACACACACACACACAAACACATATAGTTGGGGAATAGGAAGTAAAGCAGTGTATCTGGGGTTTTCTTAAAATACTGGTCTAAGAAAAAGCAGTTCCCCCATCAAAATAGTGGGACCCCAGAGAAGAAATTTCTCTAAATTGGCAAGATAGTTGGTAAGACTATGGAGATGACCAGAAAGTAGGGGGAGAAGTATATTTGTATAATATTTTTAGTTTTCTTTTCTCATTAGTTTTATTTATAAATAGAATGATCCCCATGTTATATATCATTCCCAGAATATTGATATTGAAAGGATGGATCTTTGCTTCGTGGAAGAAGCGTGGGAGTTGGGAGTGGAGTTATCACTAAAATACTAAGAATCAGACATAACTAAACAATCCTTGCTCTGGAAACTTCCTACACTAATACAAATTGGCAGCCATAACCTTTGAGAGTTGCCTTAGGCATTAAGATGTTCATCCATAGTTTTAGTAGGAATGTATCAGAGGAAAAATTTGAACCTAGTTTTTTTCTGACTCCCAGACTGATCTCTATTTCCTACCTCATGTTGCCTATATAGTTCTATACAAATTATGTAATATTTGTATGTAATTCCATTCAGTAGGTAGTGCAAGTATTTTTATACCCATATAGATAGAGAAATTGAGACACAGACATAAATAATTAGTCTACCAATGATAAAAAGCAAACCACCACTAGAAGTCATATTTTCTGACCACCAAGTTCAGTGCTCTTCCCACTACCCTAGATATTCTCTTATATAATTCAATTATATAAATGTTTTATCATTATATTTATAATATTTTCTGAATTTTTTGCCATGATCAATCAAAAACTAAACATTTATTAAGCATCTGCTATGTACCAGACATTCATAATCTGACTACAGGCTGTATACAGACATTAATAAACCCTTACATGTATGTAGAGTAGTTATTAATCTAGCAGTTAACATGTCTTCCTGTAACTTTTTTAGATCAGAGAGGATCAAAAGGCCACTGGGTCATGGTATTTCAGTTTCTGCTTTCTTCACTTGAAGTGAAAATTTTAAAAGCAATGAACATAACAGCAGAACATTAAGTTTTTCCAATAGTTTAAGAGTTCTTGAACTAATAGGAGTTTCCATGGAAAGTGTGTGTTTTGCCTGTATCTGTGACACTCCATAGATGAAATATGTAGTAATCTGTTTCCTAATAGCTCTTGGAGAAATTTCTTCAAATCAAAGTACACATTCAAGGTCACCAAGGGAACTGGTGCTTGGCTTAGATACTTCTAACTATCAGCACATTGCTTCATCTACATCATTTGGCTCACAATCCATGAGGGAAATTCAATGAAGGCACATCTAATATACACATTTTTAAAATGATCTTCTTATTTCATTTTTTGGAATCATTGGGTGAGAGATTGAGCTAATATGTATTACTTATGAAAAAAGATTTTTACAACTATACAGGAAGAAATATTTGAACTTTTTAACTTAAAAGAAGAAATTGTTTTCAAGTATATTTAATCTTTTTCCAGCACTCCAGTCCTGACTGCATCGATCAGCTGCCAGCTGGGCATTCCCAACTGGATATCCTGGCATCTTAAAGTCAAAATGTGCAAAACAGAACTCAATATTTTCTCCCCCAATCCATCCCTCATCCTAAACTCCCTATTTCTGTTGATGGTATCACTATTCTTTTGGTTGCTCACCCTCCACTTCTTCCCTGTCCCTTACTCCTCACTTGCAATCAGATATTTTATGGCTAAAACAGATGTCACACCTGTTTCCTTGTCTCCACTGCAATGACTTCCACCCTAATTATGGCCCTTATCACTGTCACCTAGACTAACTTCCTAGTGGGTCTTTGTCTCAAATCTCTCCCCTTTACAATTCATCCTTCAGTCTTATTCAATTAGTAAACAAGCATTCATTAAGTCTTTGCTATATGTAAAGCCTGACATGTTGTGGTCCATGAGGTCACAAAGAGTTGGACCCAAATGAATGACCAAAAATAAAAAATGTATAAGAAATTTGTTAAATGACAGGAATATGTATAAAAGTAAAAATAGTCCCTTACCTCAAGAAATTCACATTTAAGTATGGGAGACAACCTGAAAATCACTAGGAAGATATATGATATGTAAAGATTAGATGAGAGGTCATTGCAAAGGGAAGACCTTCCCTACAGTTGTCAAGCGCAAATCTAACCATGTTCAATATACTACAATGTTCCCATTTGCCTCTGGGTTAAAGTAGAAACTTGTCCAAAGTAGAAAGACTTTCAGAATCTGGTCCCATCTTCCCTGAAAGACTTTCTGCTCATTACCCTCCATTGTTCACTCTAAGGTCTACTCAAATTGATATACTTGTTCTTCCTTGGACTTCATATCCCATCTCCATCCTCTGAATATCTGTATTGGCTATTCTCATAGTTTCCTTCATGACTCAACTTAAAAGGTCAACTCAAAACTCAAAAACTCAAGAAGAGACTTTTTTCCTAACATATTAGTACACACACCTCTCCTTCCCCATAATTGGTTTGTGTTTGATTATATATATAAAGAGAGGGACCATGGGGTAGTGGATGAAAAGCCTGCCCTGAAGCCAACCAGAAAGACTTGAATTCAAGTCCTGATTTTAACACATACTATTTGACTCAGGGAAATTCTTTTCAAGAAAACTCTCTAAGACTTATTCAGTCCTTTTTTAGTCATGTCCAACTCTTCATAACCTCATTTGGGTTTTCATAGAGGAAGTATTGAAGTAGTTTGCCATTTTCCTCATCCAGCTCATTTACAGATGAGGAAACTAAGGCAAGCAGGATTAAGCAACCCTGTTGTTTGTTCTTCATTCTGGAAGAGGACCATGACATCAGACAGGTGATGCAGATGAATTAGATTTCAGTGAGGGAGAGCTGTACAAAGTCATCTGCCTCGCTTTCCCACCAGAGCCATCGAGGTCCGGTGGCAGGATATAGAGCTTGATGACTAGAGATGGCCCTGGATGCAGAGGGAGACCTTGGCTTTTTTAAACAAAGGTTTTTGACAGGTCTTAGTTTGACTGAGGCTGTACCCATTCAGTGATTAAGGCTAGGTAGCAATTGAGGCAAAGAATTTCCTATTTCACCTAGTCCAAAAAATCTAAATGAATGAATGAATGAATCTAGGAGACTGGCAGATCCTCAGGATTTCTGGCCAAAGCAGAAATGACTGCTATTTACATTCAATCTGAGTCAATTAGAAGGATAAACAATAAATCTCAATGAGTAAAACTGACCTGGAATTGGTTGGTTGGAAGATTCTTTCTTCCTTTTTTCCTTCTTTCCTTCCTTCCTTCCTTTCTCCCTTCCTCCCTTCCTCCCTTCCTTCCTTCTTCCCTTTCTTCTTTTGTCCCTCCCTCTCTGTTTTCCTCCTTCCCTCTTTCCCTTTCTTCCTTCCCTCCTTCCCTCATCCCTCCCTCTCTGCTTTTCTCCCTCCCTCCTTCCCTCCTTCCTTCCCTCTTTCCTTCCCTCCTTCCTTCTCTCCTTCCCTCCTTTCTTCCCTTCCTTTCTTCTTTCCTTCCTTTCCTTCCTTCCTTTCTTCCTTTCTTCCTTCCTTTCTTCCCTCTTCCCTCCTTCCTTCTTTCCTTCTTCTTTGTCCTTCATTCTTGAAGAAGACCATGACATCATAGAAGCAATGCCATGACATGCAAGTGAAACAACAAGTGAAACAAATCTGAGACCAGATTTGAATTCAGGAATACTCTTCTTCCAGGCCAGGTACTCTATGAACTCTGGTGCTCCTTACCTGGCCTAATAGTTTCTAAAACATTAAGTTGCTAAGATGCCAACCTGCATTGACAGAATGTAAAGACATTGAGAAGTATTTTAAACCAGTAAAATCACAAGCCTAGTCTCTGTCCTCTATTGTTATCTGAATATCCTTTTACTTACCTGGATTCATATTCCTTTCACCCCCACCTCCAGCCAAATCAAATTCCTTGATGGCAGAGTGTATTTTTTTTCCATCTATATCTCTTAAGTGCTTGGCACATGGTGTTTAATAAATCCATGCCGAATAAATGAATCAATGACCATTAGACATTGCTGTTTTTAGACAGAAAATGATGTGATAATTGTAGTTCATCCTTATGTACTCTTTAAAACAGGCCTACTATTTAACAATACTTTTTTCTGTAATCTGTGTTATTATGAATCCCTGAAAATAATACAAATCTACTTGTTAAAAAATCTTTCATAAATTTGCACAGGCCTTCATCTCAGTTGTAAAGGATTAGCTGGAATTTGCCATATTAATATTTTGAGGCTCCATCTGAGGAGTGGTTATTGTATTTTACTTGAAGAAAGTTAATGGGACCAAGAATTTGTATAGCGATTACTACTCTTGGGTTGTGTCACCGTCTCCCAGGCAACCTCATTTAGTGTACTCTGTGGCTGTTATGTTTTCCTTCCTACTAAAAACCAAAACTACTCTTCGCATTTGAGGAAAAATTGAGGGGGAGATAAGGAAGCCTTAGAGATTTATTGGTTGTCTCTCGGAGTTTTGAGTTTCCAAATGTTTTGATGTCTCAATATGACTTTTTCAATCCTTTAATTTATTATAAAATTGTAGGAAGGTTTCATTTCAAAGTTCACAGGGTTTATAAGTCTAGGATATGAGTTTTTCCTGATCCATTCTTTCACGGTGGTATACTTTTCCTGTTGGAGATTATGTTTTAAGATAAAATTTGGGAATTTTAAAAAGTCTCATTTCTTTATTTTGAATCTCACTTTTTTCTATATTCCCTTAGCATCTGAAATCCAAGATTTAAAATTTATTAGCATCATTTTTAGCCAAAGGAAAAGTAGAATTCTAAAGTGATAATTACTGTTGCAAAACAGTAGAAAAATGTGCATCTAACTGGTGATATTAGGGTTTTTTGTTTTGTTTTTTCCCTTCCATATAGGGCATTAGTCTCTACAATAAAGGAAATACAAATAAATTACATCATATTCAGGAATACTTCATTCTCAGAGAATTTTGTGGTAGCTTCCTGCCTGGGGTCTATTCATATTGTAAACATATTGGAGTTTAGAAATGAGTATTTATTACATCCCCTCTAGCCATTAATAAACTGATGCTAAAGAAAATATGATTTGGCCTGGAAACTGTAGACATTTGGGACTTGTGGACAAGAAAAGAGGTCAAATGTCAGAATTTGTGCAAATTTCATAACCATTTTTAAACTATTTATGTTTCACATGTCACATGCCACATAACATGTAGTTGACTATAGTCAGATGATTATTTTTGTGTTTTTGAGTATATCCTTTGATTACTACAATTAGAATAGATTCTAGTTTTCTTTCAACCCTTTTTTCTTTCCTTTCTTCTTTTCTTCATCCTGTCTCCTTTCCTCCTCTTCCTGTCCTTGCTCCTTCCTTCTTTTTTCCTCCTTCACTCACTCCTTTGTCTGTTCTTCCTTCTTTTCCATCCTTCCTTTTTTCTTTCCTTCCTTCCTCTTCCTCTCCTCCCCCTTCCTTGATTATCTTTCCTCCCTTTCCTTCCTTTTCTCCTTTCTCCTTCCTTTCTTCTCTCTCCCTCTTTTCTCTTTTCTTCCCTATCTCTTCCTCCCTCCCTCTTTCCTCCTTTTCCCATCACTTCCTTTTCTTCCTTTCTCTTTTTCTTTCTTTCTTCCCTCCTTCCTTCCTTCCTTTTTTCTTCCCTCCTTCTTCCTTTCCTCCTTCCTTCTTCTCACTTATCATTCCTCCTCATCCCTCTTTCCCTCTTTTCTTCCTTTTTCTCTTTCTCCTTCCTTCCTTTATTCTTCACTCACTCTTTCCTTCCTTCCTCCTCCCTCTCTTCTTCTTCCCTCTCTCTATCTTTTATTTCTTCTTTCCTCTTTCCTTGTTCCTTTATTTCTCCTTTTTCTCCTCCTCACCTGCCTTATTCTTGCCTGCCTACCTTCCTAACTTTTTTTCCTTCCTTTCTTCCCTCTTTTCTTACTCTCCAATCTGTAGCATCCCATTATAGAACTGATCCTAGAAATATAAAGATAACCTCTTCTTTGATAATCCCACTTCTGTCTCATTGTCTAGCAAATGCTTCATGAAATCCCATATCTTACAATCCTTGCCTTGAATCCCATTTTCATTTAACATGCCAGACATTGTAAAAGTAATTTATAAGAAAACAACAAAAAAATGTCTTTAACGCATGCCTGCTAAGAGATTTGGGTCAGTTTGAAGATTTATTATCCTCAAAGGGAAAGTGTTTAAGAGGTCTCTTCTAAAATATAGTTTCTGTGGAAATCTTATATTTGCTTTGGAGTTGTTCATGTATTAATCTTTCACATCAAGTTGTACTGAGCAATAAAATTCACAATTCTATCTTTGACTTGATGGAAAACAGGAAAAGGTGGGATGGAATTGACTGGTATTTTGTAACTGTGAGAGCAGCTCTTAGATGTAGAGCTGAAAGCGACCTTAGAGATTAACTTTTTTTTGTTAGTTTTGTTTTACAAATGAGAAAACTGAGGAAAGGAGCCATAACTTAACCAAGCTTATAAAGGCAATGTCTAGCAAACCCAGGTCCTTTGACCCTTGTCCAACAATTTTTTCCATTACAGTATTACCTCCTCACACTGGAATTAGGAATATTATCAGCAACCGGATGCCTAGAGAGACTCTCAATTCATAGATAGAGAAGGTAGTGTTAGATTCAAGGGATTATCATTGTGAGGCAGAATGAGGAAAACTGAAGTTTGAATTCTGGCTCAAAAACTTAATTAGTCTTGTGACTTTGGGCAGGTAACCAACCTTTTTCAGCTTCATTTTTCTTATCTATAAAGATGCAATGATAATAACACCTACCTCCCAGGGAGGTACTGCATTTTGTAAACCTTAAAGCACTACATAAAAACTAGTCATTTTATATTATTCTAATTTCAAGTTAAAATAAGGACCCTGTATAATTTTTTATATTTCTGTAGTGTGTTATTAATTTTTCAAATGTTTTTACATCAGTTCTATATGCAAACCTATAACATTGTGGGTGGTGCTATTTAAAAAAAAAAAAAAAAACCTCCTTTTATGCTTTGCTTAATAATCATCTTGTGAGACCATGCCAGGCTTTTCAATCTGCATAAAAATCACTTGAAAATTTGCTTTAAAAGTTTTTTAATACATAAGTCTAAAAATCACTTAGTCATGAATATTTTGAAAGTTCAAAAGCAGGAAAGTCTTACCTTTTGTAAAACCAATAAGGAGAATAATAGATAGCTACCTCCAAAGCCAAAAAATTACAGTTTGAAGAAAATAAAATACATGATGCTTGATTCTGGAGTTCCATATATTTTTAAAGTAATATTTGGGTTTATTTTCTTGCTTCAAATATTGTGGAACTTCAACATAAACAAAGTTTTGCGACTAGCTTGTTATTGGATTCTCCAACCTTTTTTTTTTTTTTTTTTGGATGAGGGATGTGGGTTCAATGTGTGATTGTGAAGTTTGGAAACTCCCACTACCAACACAGATTAGCAAACCCTCTGTAACTTATAGTTTTAGAGATTTTGCCAGGGATGATGAATGTTGAGTAATTTGTCCAGGTAATCACATGGCTACTAAGTGGAAGGAGAATTTGAACCTGTATCTTCCTGACTCCATGCAGAAAAAAATTTCCAAAAACTGAATATTTAGCACAGTATAAATCAAAGCAATGATATAGTTTAGGATCAACAATGTCCCTACCATATGTTAGGACACTTTGCAGGGTCAATTACATGGAAAGCTAAGTGGGGCAGTCCCAAAAATTGTGTCAGGAAATTAAGAAACCTGACTATGGTTATCAAGTCACAACGGGGAATACAAGAGAATAGAGTTAGTTGCCAAGCCATAGTTAGGAGTATTAGAGGTTTGGAGAAAAAAAAAAAAACCTATGATTTATGCTACAGGCTAAAACAGGGTTAGAAGGAGGGGAAAGGAAGAGAATAAACCATGTATTAAATGCCTACTATGTGCCAAGAAATAAACTAAGCCCTTTACAACTAATTTTATTTGATTATGAGAGGGGGTTCATAAATTTGATTAGAGTGCCAGAGGGGAGCAGGACACACAAAAAAGTTAAGAAACTTTGATCTAATCCAATGCCCTCTTTTTGCAAAAAGAAAGGAAAGTTCAGTGACTTGAAGTCAGTCTCATTAGATCACCCAGAAAGAAGGTAAATAATTCCAGAAAAGCACATCATCAGAAAAGAAAAGAGTTCCTAGAGTCCTTAAAAAAAGAGGAAAGTTAATATCATCCCCCCCGTAAAGTTCTGATCCTAGGTATAGTGTTAAATTTCTCAATCACTTTTCACCCCATTAATCTTGCCATTCAGGCAAATAGTGATACCTTCAATTTCATCTCCTAGATATTTACTTCAGAAGCAAGTATAGAACTTGTTTTTAAGTACTGAATTGGAAGGGACCTTAGAAGTTATTAAGTATTCATTATTTAAGTAAAGCCCACAGAGATCAAAGGATATGTATTTTATGTATTTGCAAGATCCCAATCTGAAGTCAGTTTATTATTGCCATGCAACATGCCAAGTTCTGGGAATAGAAAGAAAGGCAAAAGACAGTTTCTGTTCTCAAGGAACTTAGCAGCTCAATCATGACTAAAGGTAATAAAAAAAAGGACATTAGTATACATTAAAAATAAGTAAGGTCCTAACTTATGAACAATGAATTTGGGAATAGTTTAGACTCAAGAAAGAAGAGAAGGAAAATTGCAAACTGTCATTTCTGCCTACATTGTCCTTTTTTCCCCCGAAAGAGAATAAATCACTTTGCATCTATGAATTACCTTAATAATATTTAATGAAATTAAATAGACTTGTTTTTGAGGACTTTATATATCAAGGGGGAAAACATCATGCATATACATAGGTACTCAAAACATATACAATTTAGATGTGAGATAATCTGCAGGAAAGAAGTGCTTATGAGCAGCTGAGAAGAATAGGGGAGTTGAAGAAGGGGGCACTCAATTGTCTATATAAACCAAAGATTTCAAGGGGTATCAATGAACAGAAGGCAAGGATCTCAGGTCAGTGATAAGAAGGTCAGGTATGAGGAACAGCAAGTAAGTCAGTTAGATGGATTATAGGCATGTAGAGGGGTCTAATACAATACTAGAAAGATAGGATACAGATTGTGAGGCACTCTTTTGTTCTTCATTTCAGAATCCCTGGGAATGACTGAATTAAGGAAGTGTCTTCTTTTTTGAAAATAGAAACTGATTTTTGTTTTTTCCCCTCTTATTCTGATTCTTTTTTCATAAGATAACTAATGTGGAATATGTTTAACACGATTCTACAGGTATAGCCTATATCAGATTAATTCTCATCTTGAGGAGGGGGGAGGAAAGGGAGGGAAGGAGAAAATTTTGGAACTCAAAATTGTATAAAAATAAATGTTGAAAACTATCTTTACATATTATTAGAAAAAAATGAAATAATATTAAGTGAAAAATATAAAAAGAAAGTAGAAATTGATTAGGAGAGGGAGAGACTGATTCAGATGGAGACCAAGCAGGGCTGAACACTATACCCAAAAGCACAATAGAAATTTGAGTCTAACTTTAACAAACATCCCTGATTTGGGAACTAAAGATGGCAAGATGAATAAACCTGAAGATGCCAGCATATGGAGATGTAGCTGTAGATTATACAGATATAGACAAGGAAATCTAAAGATCCTCCAAAAGAAGAGGATAATTCTGCAACAACTTCAAGCAGAAATGGGGAGGTTCTTTAAAACTACATGAATACTTATAATAAATGAAGCAAAGGATAACTATGAAATAAAAATTCTAGAGAAAAGAATAAGGACAAGTTGGTAAACCTTACCCAAGTAATGAATTCCCTGAAAAATAGACTGGGTTAAACCAAAATTAGTAACTCAATAAGTTAGAAAGAAACAGTAGAACAAATTCAAAAAGACTGGAAAAAATAGGAAAAAATGCAGTTTATCTGAATTCAGAAACAACTATCTTGGAAACAAACTAAAGTAAGATTATTTGAATCATTGTACTCCCTGAAAATCATGATAAGAAAACAAAAACCTGGAAATTGTGTTTCAAGAAATCATAAATCAAATTGACCTGTTATTTCAGAAACAGAGATGAGACAAAATGTATTCACCAGTAATCTTTTGAAAGAAATTCCAAAAGGAAAAGTCTGCAAAGTATCATAGCCAAAACTCAGGACACCCTTGACAAAAAAATACATTAGGATCCAGAAAGAAGCAATTCAAGTACCAAAGGCCCACACAAGGCCTGGTAACTTCTACGATAAATTAAAAGTAAGTTTGTGATATAATATTCCAAAAATTAAATTCCAAAATATTAATATTCCAAAAAAGAGATAGGCTTACAATCAAGTATGATTTATAGTAAATTAGTTTAGCATAGTCCTCCATAGGAAAAGTATATATTTAATGGGATAAAAGACTTCTAATCATTTCTGACAAAATATGAAAAACAAGCACAAGAATCAAGAGACTCCTAGAAGGTATGTGAACTGTACAATAATATAATAACAGTCAAATAGGGGAAGAAGAAATAAATGTCTCTTCAGTAATTTAATCCTTCAAAGGGTATTGAATTAAATAAAACAAATGCCCTGGAGATCAATTATTTTTGTTATAAGATTTTAAAGAAGGGAAAGAGAAAGAAGGATAAAATCAATACAGTAGTACAGAAAGGAGGACGACAAGGGTGAGATTTCTTATAAGTTAGCTGTGTAATAAACTAAGAAGGAAGGAATGGGATAAAAGATGAAATTCATTCTTACTGCATATATACAAAGGAGGGCATACATGCATAGTTTTGTGTAGAAACATATCAGATTTAACTGTTAATAAAGCAAGGAGGCATGAGAGTTGAAAGAGAGAAAAATAGGATTACAATAGTCATGAGATAGGGAGCAAAAGAGGAAAAAGTAAAGAATTGTCGTGTGAGGAAGTACTTCAAATTGTCTCCTAAATAATGAGGAATAATTGAACAAATTTGATAGCTCAGTTTAATGGAATACTATTGTTTGGTAAGAAATGATTAAAGGGATAGTTTTAGAAAACCTGGGAGAACTTGTAGGAACTAATGCAAAATATAGAGAGCAGAAACAGGAAAATAATTTGCACAGAGACTTAAAATCTTCTTTCAATGTAATGACTACCCATGTCTCCAAAGCAGTATATTAAATTCAAATAGAAATGGAGGCCATTAATCCATAATAAGGCTCCCA
Organism: Antechinus flavipes; assembly: GCF_016432865.1. Classification (NCBI taxonomy): domain Eukaryota; kingdom Metazoa; phylum Chordata; class Mammalia; order Dasyuromorphia; family Dasyuridae; genus Antechinus; species Antechinus flavipes. The sequence goes on along the minus strand of NC_067402.1, from coordinate 249,957,982 downwards.
GTAAACTGCATATTAACTTCATTTTAAAATGTTATTATCAATGTTTTATTGTATTTTGTTAATTTTGTTAGATATTTCCCATTTGCATTTTAATCGGATTCAGATTGACATTAGAGATTGTTGCTGGCTGTATGTGTAAACATAAGTGATATGTTTAACACATCTGCTATGAAGATCATTAGTACACATCTCCCAACAGAGATGTACTGGACACTAGGTAGGAAAAAAAAAAAAAGACATATTTTTGGACATGACCCATTAAATAGATGCATTTTGCTTTATTATACTTTTCTAGTAGAGAAGTATTTTTCTTTCTTTTTTCCTTTTCTTTTCCCACTCCTCTTTCTTTCTCTCTCTCTCTTTGTTCTTTTTCTCTTCCTTTCTTCCTCTCTTCTTCCCTCCTGTTTTTCCTTCCTTCTTTTCTTCCTTCCTCCTTCCCTCCCTTCCTTCTTCCTTTCCTTGCTTCTTTCCTTCCTTTCTCACTTATTACTTCCCTTACTTCCTTCTTTTCTTCCTTCTTCCTCTCCCTCTCTTTTTTATTTTCTCCCTTCTCTCTGTTTTTCATTGGTGGGAGAATATAAAGGCAACATGATGAGAGATAACAATAATGATGCCAAAAAAGGGAGGAGGACAGTGAATCATATATTTAGGCAAATGAGAACAAAGTTCAGAAGGAAGCATAGACAAACAGCAGTTTTTAAATTAATATATGGAATTATTATATGATTTCAAAAGAAAGTCATGGTTTCATAAAGAATCTTATTTCAGTTTCTATTTTATATATTGAAATATTTTTTAAAATATATTTACAGTTAGAATAATAATAATAATAAATTAAAGTCACTGATTCTTTATACCTTTATTTCCAAATCCTACCTTTTAATGATTACCTCCTATTCCTAGGCTTCCTTCTATCAAATTAAACGCTTAGGACTAGACAGTCTTAGTGGTCCTTTCTACCTATAAAATTATACCCTATGATCTTGGGGGTTATTGTCTAAACCTATCCTATGTGTAATTTGCAAAATTGGTACTGAATCAGTGATTTTGTTGAAGATGGAAGAACAGTTCCACATCTAAAAGTGATGTGATTTTTTCCAGGTGAGGAAACTTCTTCTACCAATGCAGTTCAGCCTCTCTATCCCTTAGCGATAAGGAGACTACACCAGTGTCATATAGCCAGATTGCATCTAAGGGGAAATTTGAATCCAGTTCTTCCTGACTCTAAGGCCAATTCTTGATCCACTATATAATTGCCTCTATGCATTTTGCATACAGTAATTCCAAAAACAAATCATTAATAGGCTACATAAGTAGCCCACAGTCATCACTCCCATGTTAAATTTTAACAAGCCTAAAGAGAAATGTATCCTTCTTAAGTTTTTGTTTAGTTAGCAAAGAGTGAAAGGTAGAATTGATACACATAATGGAGAGCTGCTTACCATTATTTCATTCAACCTGATTGTTCATTCCTTCTCCCCAACTCCTCTAAGGTCTAGAGAAATTAGACTGGGGAAAGTAGAATTACAATAAATGGGCTTGCTAGTGATTGCAAAGCTGCCAGCTCTAGGGAAATGATTTTTTTTTCCTTCTCTCTCTCTCTCCACTTTTAACTGGATATAAGTCCAGATCAAGGAGGGAATTCATTTGAGGATAGAGGAATGGCTTTCCCAAAGGAGGAAATTAGGTCCAATGGCTATTTAACTTCCCAGAAAGAATTATTTGGATTGAATGAGACCCCAGCTGCTGCAGCTGTCATTATTTTCATTATTATAATGTTGCATTTTAAACATTTTCCCTCGAACATGTATTCTATTCTGCCACTCCAAAAAGAAAAAAAAAAAAAAATACAGAAATACTTACTCTAATGAAAAAGGCTTAGTTTAATTAAGATAGTATAAAGCTATTTTTTAACAGGACCAATAGTCAATAGTGCTATAGTCATAGATGACATTCTGTATTTGGATCAGTGGGGCAAGCCTCAGGAATTATTGTGAAAAAGACAATTGTTTTTAAAGGTCTTTTGCTTTCTCTATTTCCATCATCCTAGATCTTCTAAGAACTTTTTTGCTGTTCTCCTTCTTGCATTTATCCTTTACAATTTTTGTCTTCTCATGATCTAAACGGCCAACTAAAATAATCTTCATAAATTCCTTTAGTTACTGACCTATGATCTCATCCAAGTAAGTATTCTCTCTGTTGATACATACTGTAACTCTTACAGACTTTCCATCTGGTGCAATTCCTTCTTTTTAAAAAAATGTTATTAATGGAATAAAACAAGTATTTCCATAATATAATATAGTTTTTTTAAAGCTGATTGCACATGAAACTGCAAATCTACTATATGTAACTTGCTATTCCTTTTAAATATACAACAAAATTATTACATATATCTTTTTTTCTGTTTCCTCCCAAGATTGTCACCATTTAACACAAATAGGTATATATGTACAATTTTTCTTTACATACTGGTATTTATCAATTCTTTCTCTGGATGCAGATAGCATCTTTCTTCACATGTTCTTTATAGTTATTTGGGTATTTGACGTTATCTTTCTATAAATCTCCCCAGAGTAAGTTACACAGTATGCAGAAAGCCTTTTTTTGCTTCCTTTAAAAGTGAGGAATACTTTAACTCACATCACTTTTGTTATATGACCAATCTAATGATGTCTCAGCTGGGACTTTTGAGAGCCATTATTCTACCTGTATTATGTTACATACTAACAAATTCAGTGATTAGAATTTTAGTCATTATCAAACCATTGGGGGAAATACAGTTGGGACTTGTGAGACCCTTCACACTAAGAACCACTTACCATGACTTAGCCTTGCAGTTCAGTCATTTTAAGACCATGTTATTGTGTGTGAATTAAGAAAATGTATATTATAAAGATCAGATAAGAGAATGCCTTTATTTCCCAGGGAGCTATGCAATAAGCATGGGTCCATCTAACTGAAACTACTTTTTCTCTGAGGTCCTTAGGCACTCTCCCTTCAATTTGGTCCTGATGGCATAGTATCCCTTTGAAGTTAAAATTCCTAGTTCCCATTCTTGGGGCCTGATGCCCTCACAGAAAATATAGTTATCAATCAAACAGTGTGTTGAATGACAGACTTGGATTTGTGGGCTTTCTTATTTGATCCCTATTACATCTGAACAGTTTCAGGAAAATATAAGCACTACTGAAAAAAATATATAGGGATTGCCACTATCATACATACTATGCATAATGATCCTTGCTAAAGCTGGGAAAGTTACATTTTTTTTTTTTTTTTTTTTTTTGGTGTATAAAAGACATAGCATAGTCAGTTAGCAAATAAAAGAAAGTACAGATGTTTAATGAAGTAATTTGCCAACAAGCAAACAATTTGCGATCCAAGCATTTGTGCAGGGAATATGAGTAAAGTACAAAAAAGCTTCCTACAACAGAACTTGTAGTCTATTTTTTAATAATGCCATTGAATTGGGGTAAAATTAAACAGGCTTTGTAATTCATTATTTAAAGATAGATGAGACCACTGCAATAAATACTTTATCTAATGTTTAGTGATATGCAAATTACCTGAGGTGAACAATCATTTAATGTTTTTATTGACAATAAACTGATTCAGAATATCTGACAATAACCAGGTGACACTGGATTGCATTGCTTTCTCTGCCTTTAGTTAGTTTTCTGTTAGTTGTTGCCTTATTTTATGCCATATACATATATTATTTCTGTTTTGTCACATATGTATATGTTGTTAATTTTTAATTCTATGGGTTTTTCAGAATGCTTAGTACTTCAAGGAAAAATAAAGATTTCTTTAGATCTCTAAAGAAACACAATTCAACAAGGATTAGAGATATTTCATTGACTGTTGTTGGCTCGATTTTTACCCTTACTACATGTGTGACCATGGGCAAATTATTTCACTTCCCTGGGCCTGTTTTTTCATCTGTAAAATGAAACAATTGGAAGAGATGGCTTCTGAGCTCCCTTTTAGCTATAGATATATGCTCTTTTATATTAAAATATGCCAAATTGTACATAGTGGGGATTAATGGTTTCATAGGATTATTTTTTCTGTATATAAATATTCCAGTTTAGTAATATTTGTCACTTCCATAATAGTGACAGAACAAATTTAATTGTAACTAATATAGTTCCACTTGATTTCATGTAAATGATCAGAAGTAGTTCCATAAGACAATTATACCAGGTGCAACTGACAGACAAAAATAGGCCATGTGATAGACCAAGAACTCCTACAAATCTCAACAGGAGGGTCAGTTTATTAAAGGCTTCAGTGCCTCCAGCTGTTACCTGTCATTTGCTGTGACCCAGCAGCTCTGCTAAGAATTGCTTTAGCTATCTTCCCTCTGATTCTGTTTCTTTGGTTTTTGTGTGTCAGGTTAATACTCTATTCATAATAAATACCCACTATTGTAGGCATCTAGATATACAATGAGTAAATTATTCGACCAGGAGTCAAGAGACTCTGAGTTCAAACCTTATTTTAGATGCTCACTAGCAGTGTGACTCTTGGCAACTTGCTAATTTCTATTTGCTTTCATTTATTTATTTTCAAAGAAATATCTATTTATAATATTTATAGTATTTTTGTTGAAAAGAAATAAAGCCTTATGCAGATGACTGCAATTAATGCCAAAACTACTCAATAAAATGGAAATAATAATAGCACCTATTTCTTGGTATTATTGTAAGGTTCAAATGAGATAATAATTGTACATTATAAAACACTTGTCACAGTGCCTAGTACATAGTAGGTGCTATAAATATTATTATGATTATTAAAGAATTTAATAAATGTACAAATTATTATTATTAATTTAATAAAGAATTTAAAATAGTCCCAACTGGTTTACCACATTGACTATTATGATTTTTGTTATAAAGGAAATTGGATGAGAGATGGTTCATTAATTGTGCTGACCCATGAGCCATTTACTATATTGATGGGGAAGGAGGGGTGGTGGTGATGGAGACAATACATTCTTGGTTGTATGTAAAAAACTTCAAAATATAAAGATGGCATTCACTAGGAAAGAGAGCACAAAATGTTATTTTTAAAGAGCAGTAGTGGGATTGGACGACAAGTCTCTGTATGACTGACTGAGTCTTGATTATTTAATTATATTATCCCTAACTAGGGATGAACAATCTGTTCTTTCACTTGCACTGTAAATGAGCTGGAAGAATTCTAGTGGTATCAAGCTGTAAGAAAGTGAATAGAACACTGTCTTCTAAGAACTTCACTCTCAAATAGACTATTCATTGCATCATAAGCTCACAGGATCATCATATTTAGAGCTGGAAAGGAATTTAAAGATAATAGGCTCATAGATTTAAACCTGGAGAGAACCTCAGTCATTTAATCAAATCATCTCTTTATAGATATGAGAAAATTAAGACACAGAGTTTAAAAAACTTATCCATGATCAGATAGAACAATGATTTTCAAAGTGTGATCATGGGGGTCTCTGAAATCTTTCAGAGGGTCTACAAATTCAAAATTAGTTTTTATTTTTAATATGGCAGCTACCTATAAATGTAACTCACAAAAAATAAAAAATCTTTGGACAGATCGTCCATAATTTTTAATAATATAAAGATATTGAGAACAATCATTAAGAACCACCAATACAGATTAAGTGACATGACAAATTTGAGATTCGTATCCTGGTCTTCTGACTCCCAATCCAGAAATATTTCTATTATACCACATCATCTCTCATCTATTTCAACTTCTTTAACAGATAGGGAGACAAAAACTAGCAGAGGCTCTATTCTCACAACAACAACAAAATACTTCCTATTCCTTTTCTCCTTGGCCCTCTTCAAATGGAAATGGAAAAGGTAAGATTTTCAAGGTCTTTAGGAGTTCAGAATATAATATAAAACATTACCCTAATTTAACTTCAAATAAAGAATTCTTTTTGAAGTCAGTCTTTTTTGATATTCTGGAACATCAGGGAAAGTATTTGTTCAATGATAGCTGTCAGAGTCACAGAAGTTCTCTAGTAATTACCATGTCTTTGAGCATTAAGCTAGACTCACAGTAAAATGGCCATAGACATTCAAGAAATGGTGTCAACTAGATAAGCCAGAGTATACATGACATCCTGGGGGATACCGTATGCTATTTCACATCAGGATGAGAAAATAGCCCACCATTACTGTAATACTTTAATAATCTATGATTCCATCCATATGGGCACTCCTGTTACCCTCTCTGTGTTTTAGTAGATAGTTTTCATAAGTAACTGATTGGTGGCTTACCTTCTGAGGATGGATGAACTTCTCTGAATTTAGATTGGTTCTCAAACAACAGACCTAGAGTCCATCATTAGGCCTGTAATTGAAGAACCCAATGCATATAAATAGGGAACTTACAAACCAACAGATTTTATTTTCACAAATTAAATTTAAATTATTTTCAACAAATAAAAATCTATTTTTCCCTTCTGTATTACCCTTCTCTACTAAGGAAAAAAATGTAATAAAAAACCTTTCTAATAAATATGTAAAGTCAAGCAAAACAATTTATGTATTAGCCTGTCCAAAAAAATATGTGTTTCATTCTGTACCTTGAGTCCATCAATCATTTCTGTCAGGGCACGGGTGGCATCATCATCATCCAACTTCTGGAATTATGGTTGGTCATTGAATCAATCAGAATTCCTAAGTCTTTCAAATTTGTTTTTCTTTACAATTAAGCTTAGATATTAAAAAGAAAAGTATAAAAGAAGGAAGCAAGGGTGAGAAACTGAGAATAAATACAAATCTAGTGTAGAAGGTAAAATTAGGCTTCTGATGGAACCACTTTTTCTGATCCCCTTAACTGTAGTGCTCTTCCTCCCAAATAATACCTTGAATTTGTTGTATGTGTTAATATGTGTGTATGTATATACATGTATATGTATATTTAAACCCATGCAACATACAGTTTTTTATATGTGGAGTAGTCTTCCCTAATAAAATGTAGACTTCTTGAAGACAAGGATTATTTTATTCCTGTTCTTATATCTCTAGCATATGACATAATACTTGGCACATAGTAAATTGGTACTTAATAAATGCTTGCTTGTTTGATATTATTTGATCTATTATAATGGTCATTCAGTTCAGTCAGGAATAAGAAAAGTTTTAATGCCATTGTTCCTTTAAGATAAGACACTACTTTTATGAATGAGCTCACAATTGGCTCTCTTTGCTTTTCCAGACTTAAAAAAAAAATAAATTAAAAAAGCAAAAATTTATGTTGCAGATGGGAGTACTACTCAGAGCAAAGAAAAATCACATTTCCTTCCAGAACAGTGCAAGTTATTGTTCAGTCATTTCCGACTCTTTGTGAGGTTTTCTTGGCAAAGATACTGGAGTGTTTTGCCATTTTCTTCCCCAGCTCATTTTACAGACGAAGAAACTGAGGCAAACAGGGTTGAGTGACTTGACCAAAGTCACACCACTAATATTTGAAGCTATATTTGAACTAAGGTCTTCCTGATTTCAAGGCTGGGGATCTATCTTCCTCCCCACCCCACATCCTTTCCCCTTACATACGCCTCACTCATAGTGCCTAGCAGCTAACAGTACAGCAAAACATGATTGCTATTCCAAAATTTGTTAGCAGAAAAGCACTAGATATCTCTTTCTTTTACTTAATCTTCTACCACTATTTCTATAGGAGATAAACAAGAAGTCTCCAGGGAATTTCTTTAGCAGTAAACAAAGATCTCTAATGAAAAAGCTACTAAGTAAACAAATGAGACCAGGCTATCAATACAAAATATCAAGATTGTTTGGAAAGCCTCAGTTTGAAGGAGAAATTCTAGATTGGAATAATTTAACTAAGCCCTCTTTAAAATGTTACTATCAATTAGTTCTATTAATTTTGAGTATACAAAGACTGCAAATTATATCTCCTTACAGCAACTCTTTTTGCTTTTTCTCATACCCCGCCCCCCCCCATTGGAAATTAACAGTGTTACTGGCTATGGAAAGCATTTTATAAAGTCTTATTAATTGATTGATTGCTAAATTATAATCCTGAAATAGAATTTCAAATGTTTTCTCCTAAGGGCTTAAAAAAACTTAGGGCTGATAAGTTTTTTTAATGTGACTTTTATTTTTACATTTTTTCCCAATTAAAAACTTCTCCTTCCTTTGCAAAGAAAAAAAGAAAAAAAGAAAAACCTTGAAACAAAAATTCCTCATAAGCAAAATTAATTCTTCTGTTAACTATATTCAAAAATGTGTATTTCAATGTGTGGGATGGAGTACTAGACCCTCTTACCCAAACTGACTATTCAGAAGCATCTTCAGGTACAAACCAAAAAGCCTTTATTTGTTTCTTGCAAGCAGGAAAACACAGTCAGTAACTGGGCAGTCCAGCAAGGTGTGGAACTAAACAGAAATAAGAATGGGTATATATAGCCGAAACTCGTAAATCCTCTCCCATTCTATAGACCTTTAACTTTCACTGGCTATAGTAATATGTGAGCAACAAGGAAGAGAGGACCTTACCCAATGTAAGCACATAATACCTTATTTGGCATAGCTAGTGCTGATATGGGCCCAATTTGTTCAGTTTTTTTATAATCACATGGTCCTGAAAATTAGGCCTAAAGTCTGATCTACTTTACCCCACAGACTCTGGAAAATCTTCATTTATTCCATTCATCACTGTGCATACTGAACCTATTACTTCTTTGTCAGGAGGTGGTAGCATGCTTCATTATCCATTTTTTTTAAAATGATGGCTGGTGTTTCATTATTTAGCATTCTTAAAACTTTGAAAATAGTCTGTCTTTCAAATCCAACTTAGATTTTAAAAATATATTTATATCTATATAATATAATGTAAAATATAAATATAGAGAGAATAAATATAAAAACAGCTCAGTCTTATAAAAATAGTGTCATGGATGGTAAAGCTCAGAAATAAGTGAACTTCTCAAGGCAAGGTAAAGTTAATTTTTAAAAGTTGTAGGTTTGGAGGGAGGGTTGCTCATTTTTTATTTGTTTTAGCTATAATGGGGAAAAGAGGACCATCAAAGAGATACAGAACTGGTGCTTAGGAGTGAGTGGGATGATAGGAACTGAGAACAGTGAGGAGGCAGAGCTTTTGAGCTTTTATTTTGCTCCTATTCCTACCCAAGGGAGAAAGGGAACAAGCATTTATTAAGTACCCACTGTGGGCCAATCACTTTGCTAAGTGTTTTACAATTAAGATCTCATTTGAGACTCACAACAACCCTGGATCAAGACATTTGCTAGAAAAAAAGAGAACAAAAAAGATTAATAAATTGATATCAATGATATATAAGGAGATTAAGAATAATTAGTTGTCCCTGATCAATTCAAGCCATCACCCAAGATGATATGTGCAGTGTTTTTCTTCTTTTAAATATAATAATGGTTCTTCTCTGGGAGAAAGCGGGTTTCTCAGGGGAGGTTTTCTTGGAGGCAGCCTTAGTTGCAGTTGAAAGTAATAATCACCTCAAAACACAGCCAAGTGATAAAAGTTCAGACCTTTTATTGCCTCAATATATCCCGGTTAGCTTAGAGGCCTATCTCTCTGCTTGGTTCCACGAGCTCCCTCCGAATGTCTCCAAATCCAAAAGTTTGTCTTTCAGCCTTTTGGTTCCAAGAGCTCCCTCCGAATGTCTTCAGCCCAGCCAGCACAAAGGTGAATTTGTCTTGCCTCTGAGAGAGGGCTTCTGGCTCTCAATTTCCCAGAGTGCTCCTCTCTGACCCCAGTCAATATTCCGAAGTAAAACTCCTCACTTAGAGAGGGCTTCTGACTGAACTCACTTGACGCTCCCCTCTCAATCTAAATTCAGCTGAACTCCTGACTGAGTCCACTTCTTATATATCCTCTCTCAAAGGTTGACTCTTCCTTCTGGAGGCACACCTAAGGGAGGTGTGAATTCACAAAGTTACAAAGTTTGCTTTGTGAATCTCCCATACTTGTGAACTCCAATGAGTACTGGTGTGAACACAAGCATTGTATCAATTAGTTCTACTTAGTACCTTGTTTCAAGTTCTGGCCCAAAACATCTCCTTGTAAGATCAGATCAGTGATACTGAACCATGCTAAATTAAATAATTATTGTCTCTATCAACTCTAATGACTTAACAATTTGTAAAGATTCCAACAGATATGTATATTAAGATATTGAAAGAGAAGAGAGGGATAGCTATGTAGCTCAGTGGATAAAGCACCAGCCTTGAAGTCAGGAGGACCTGAGTTCAAATTTGACCTTAGACAAGCTTCCTAGCTTACTTACTACTTTAATCCATTTAATATTCACATATGCAACTCCAATTCAAATGAATTATTGGTAATTATAGAGTTAATGTGAACAAAATTTAAAATGCATTTCTTCTTTGATATAATTATCTTCAACCAGTTATATGTATGAACAATTGGATTTGGCCAGGATAGGAGCATATATTTACAGACAGAAGGGATTTTGGAGTCAATCTAGTAACTTTGACAGACAAAGTTACAGGGTGTTACATAATTACCTACCATAGCCAAGACGAAAGGAATTCTTCATTCCCTAGTATTTCCTGAGTAGATTATAGGACCAAAGACTTATAACCGAAGGACCTTAGAAGTCATGAAGTCCAATTCATTCATTTTTCAGATTTGAAAATGGCAACTTAGTGAAATTAAATGGTTTGCTCAAAATAATTCACTTCATAAGTATTAGAAGCAGGAGTTGAACCCAGGCTTCCTTGATTCTAGTCTAGTACACTTAACAAATTTTTATGAGTTTGAGTGTACAGACCTCACTTGGGAGACTGCAATATGTTCTGAAGATTAACACAACTGGTGCAACATCTTTAATAAGCAGGAGAATCTGGAAAAGTTTACTAAAATAATTTTTTAGCTTATATTCTATGGTAGTTCTCTTCCACATATAAATAACATCTTTGTTATAAATATGTCTTTTTGTTTTATACCTCGCTTGCTATCAATGATTAGAAGTTCATTGAACACAATTATCTTTGTTTATTTTAACTTTCAACAAATCTTATATAAGTGTGCCTGTTGGATATTCTATTGCAGGAGAGCCTTTAAGCTACCATTTTGTTCTTCCAAATCTTTACAGGAGTATTTTTATAGTCAATCAGTGGAGTTATTTTTATTCTCTCTGTATTTCAGCCAATTTCAAGATATGATCTATTGTGGAGTTTCATTTGTGAAATCTTGTTTATTCCCTTCTAATATTCTCTTCAAGGATTCTCATAATGGATAAATAGATTTTTCTCACAAAAATTTTACAGATAAGAAAGCAAGCAAATTTATCAATAGCTATTGAAGTTCTTTTGTCTATTTTTAAATTAGAAATAAGGTATTATGCTTTCCTTTCCTTTCTGTCATGTCTACCATGAAATGCCTTGAAAATTGTTTCCTTCCCCCACACAACACCATATACCAAGATAAGATCAAAATGGGTCCATGACCTAGGCATAAAGAACGAGATTATAAATAAATTAGAGGAACATAGGATAGTTTATCTCTCAGACTTGTGGAGGAGAAAGAAATTTGTGACCAAAGATGAACTAGAGACCATTACCGATCACAAAATAGAAAATTTTGATTATATCAAATTAAAAAGCCTTTGTACAAACAGAACGAATGCAAACAAGATTAGTAGGGAAGCAACAAACTGGGAAAACATCTTTACAATTAAAGGTTCTGATAAAGGCCTCATTTCCAAAATATATAGAGAACTGACTCAAATTTATAAAAAATCAAGCCATTCTCCAATTGATAAATGGTCAAAGGATATGAACAGACAATTTTCAGATGATGAAATTGAAACTATTACCACTCACATGAAAGAGTGTTCCAAATCACTATTGATCAGAGAAATACAAATTAAGACAACTCTGAGATACCACTACACACCTGTCAGATTGGCTAAGATGACAGGAAAAAATAATGATGAATGTTGGAGAGGATGTGGGAAAACGGGGACATTGATGCATTGTTGGTGGAGTTGTGAACGAATCCAACCATTCTGGAGAGCAATCTGGAATTATGCCCAAAAAGTTATCAAACTGTGCATACCCTTTGATCCAGCAGTGTTTCTATTGGGCCTATACCCCAAAGAGATACTAAAAAAGGGAAAGGGATCTGTATGTGCCAAAATGTTTGTAGCAGCCCTGTTTGTAGTGGCTAGAAACTGGAAAATGAATGGATGCCCATCAATTGGAGAATGGCTGGGTAAATTGTGGTATATGAATGTTATGGAATATTATTGCTCTGTAAGGAATGACCAGCAGGATGAATACAGAGAGGCTTGGAGAGACCTACATGGACTGATGCTAAGTGAAATGAGCAGAACCAGGAGATCATTATACACTTCGACAACGATATTGTATGAGGATGTATTCTGATGGAAGTGGATTTCTATGACAAAGAGACCTAACTGAGTTTCAATGGATAAATGATAGACAGAAACAGCTACACCCAAAGAAGGAACACTGGGAAACGAATGTGAACTATTTGCATTTTTGATTTTCTTCCCGAGTTATTTTTACCTTCTGAATCCAATTCTCCCTGTGCAACAGGAGAACTGTTCGGTTCTGCAAATATGTATTGTATCTAGGATATACTGCAACATATTTAACATAAATAGGACTGCTTGCCATCTTGGGGGGGGGGGTGGAGGGAGGGAGGGGAAAAAACAAAACATAAGCGAGTGCAAGGGATAATGTTGTAAAAAATTACCCTGGCATGGATTCTGTCAATACAAAGTTATTATTAAATAAAATAAAATTTAAATTTAAAAAAAATAAATAAAAATAAAATAAAAAAAAGAAAATTGTTTCCTTCCTCAATGCCCTCATAGCTGTCCCAAGATAAATCTTATTTGTATTCTCTTTGTCTAATCCAACTACTTAGTGCACCTTTCTTTCCTTCAATGCCATTTTCATCTGTTCTAAGAACAGGCACACTGACTTCAACTGTCCTACAAAATGAAAAGCGTTATAATTTTTTTTTACAGATCTTTTCTATTTTCATTAGTTTGTTGTCCTAATATCATCCTTCATTACTTTCAGGATGACTTTGCTAAACTGAATCTCTTAAAATTGTTTTTATTCTAACTGCTTCTCTCTTTTATTAGTTTTCCATCAATTTTCTCAATAAGATTTTAGAAACAAATTTATGTTATTGGTCAGTGTTGCCCATGGCCACTATATCTCATTTGGCAATTATTTGCTAAACAAATGAATCTTTAGATTCTTTTGATTTTATTATGGCAATTGATTTATATCTATGAAACTACTTATGAAATGATTGCAAACACTATAAATGTCCTTTCATGATGTAGCCTTTTTCCATTTTTATCATTAAATATTTATTTAAATAGATCAAGTTTGAGTTGTTTTAATAGTAAATGATGCTATTTTCTTTCTTTCAGCTTTGTATTCATTTTTTTTTCTTTCATAAAGTATAATTCTTTCATGGCTGGTTCAGGAAAAAACTCCTTTATTAATAACAAGCCATTTATTAAATTCTAAAATGTAATTGCTTTTATTTTTGTGGTGTTATTTGGCATTCTCCACATGCAATGTTTTCTTGATTATTTACCTGAGAAAAATTTTCATAGAGACTTGAAGCTTCTACGCAATCTACTAGTCTTGGCTATTGTAATTCTTTCTTCCTGATCCATATTTATCAACATATTTTTCTCCATGCTTGCCTATTTCCACACTGGCATTGAAATTACATTAAGTAGCAAGAATCATGTCCCTATTGATAAATGTTCAAAAGATATGATCTGTGCCCAAAGGGTTATAAATTCATGCATATTCTTTAATCTATCCACATCACTACTACGCATGAATACCAAAAGAGATTCAAAAAAAAAAAAAAAAGGAAAGAAAAGAAAATGATCTATATGTACAAAAAAGATTCATAAGAGCTGTCTTCTCAAGTCAAAAAAATTAGAAATTGAGGGGATGCCCATCAATTGGGGAATGGCTCAATAAAGTGTGGTATGTGTTTGTGATATAATATTATTGTTCTATGGGAAATGATGATCAGGATGCTCTCAGAAAAAAAAAAAAAAAAAACCCTGGAAAGTCCTCCATGAAGTCAAGCATATTTTCAGCAGTACAATGATCTATGACTCCTCTGATGGACTAACAATGAAAAAATCCTATCCATACTCAGAGAAGGAACAGATTGTCTCTGAATACAGATTGAAGCATTCTTTCTTTCCTCTCTCTTTTTAACTTTATTTTACTTGAGAGTTTTTGTTTTTGTTAGGGTGAGAAATCTGTTTTCTTTCACAACATGACTTTTATGGAAATGTTTTACATAAATTTTTAAATCATCAAAATTTAGATTTTCTTAATTTGATGGGTCTTAATGAATTTGCAGAATATCTGTGTCTTTATTTTCTACAACAGTTGTTAGTTGACAAAGAATATTTACTTCATGAATTTTGCAAGCCTTTTATTTAGATACAATTTCCTCCCATCTTCTGAATTTGTTTATGGAAAGAATGCCAAGATTAAAACACTTTAGTTCCTTCTGTAGGATGTTCACTTGTAAGTTAATGAACAAGAACCTAGATTATAAACAGTTAATTCGATAACCATGTAGACACTCTCAGGACAAGAGGATTCTTTATAGTTTCTGCCTCCTACTATCATTATTCCAGCACCAGAAAGAGGCCCCATCCATCTGAAGTCTATTTTATATATTTTTCTTTGCTTCACAGATTGCCATGGTCTAGGAATTCATCAGCAAATGAAAAATTATTGGTGATAAACATTTATATTTAGAATATAAGCTCCTTGAGGAAAAGAATGATTTTATTCTTGTATTTGTATTTCCAGATTTCAGCACATTTTATGGAACATAAGACAATTAATAAATTATACACAGTTAAGCTGATCTTCAGGAAAATAGACCAAGTTTATTGCTTGTGATGTCATTTAAAACTTTCTCGGAGGATGGAAACTTATAAAGCCTGAATATTTCTGGCATAGCCTTTGAGTGCTCAGGATCACCTTGATATCATGATGAGACAGTGGTACTGCACTGTACAAATATGTATATTCATCCAGACATTCAAGTTTTATGCCTCCCCCCCAAGCACTTAATATTGTATCATATATTGTGTTGGTACATAAAAAAAAATTCTTGAATTACTCCATACTTGTGGTAGATTTACTGCTTACACACACACACACACACACACACACACACACACACACTAAACTTCAATGTAAATGATAAAACTATAGGAAGAAGTAACCCCTTGAGAATCTATATAATACAGTCATCTGCCTCCAGGCCGGATTTGGCCTATTATTTAGGTAGATAATTAACTTGCCTCTTTTTGAAGTTCTTTAGAAAAACTTGGTATGTAAGTTAATAAAGGTAAATTGGGGAATTTGAGGCACATCCTGAACTTGGGAGATGATGTCATTTTTAAGATCCGCCATTATCTCTAGAGCCAGGTTGACCTATTCATCAGTTCCCTAATGTACTTCAGCTGTTCCCACCTCCTTAGAATTTAGTATTCCAGAAGATGTATAATGAGTTTCCTGTCCCAGGGATGCTTCACCTGAACTGCATGGTCTCATTTTTGTGGGTGCCTCCTTTTACTACTGGTTTCTTCAATCAAGCAAGCAAGAAACTTGGGATACAAAAATAAAATAGCCCCTTTCATCAAGGAAATTATATTCTGTTGAGAGAAAATATACCCATACAAGTATAATGAGTGACTGGTTAACAAAGCTGGTCCTTATGCGCATGTGTAGAACATAGTGATACAATTTCACATGGAAGATGATGGAGAATCTGAATTTGAGAGAGTTGTGATGATGTGTAATAGAAATAGCTTAAGCTTGCTTGGAGCATGTATAGACACTCTGTAAGTGATTCCCATGGACTAGTCACAAAATGAAGAAGAACCTACTTGATGGGCTACAATTGTGTTAGGAATAGTGGAATGCATTCAAAAGGGTCAAGCAAGTCAAAATTCCTTCTTTTCTTTTCCTTTTTCCTGACTTCTTCCTGCCATTAGCATTCTGATAAGAGAAGAGAGACAGCATTGTAAAGTTGATAGGCTCTGTTCAAATGAGGTTAAGATGTGGCTCTGTATTATCAATTTTTTCTAAGTTCCTGAAAGGCAGAGATGATTTTTCTTTTTATTTGTAACCCTAGCACTTAGCACTATGCCCGGCACATAGTTACTTTTAAAAACGTTTATATTGTTCTCTTTTGGGGGGACTATGAGTACTCAAGTTTTGAAAGATCAATTAATTGAAATTTCTTTTTGGCTGAGGCAATTGGGGAAGTGACTTGCCCAGGGTCACACAGTTAGAAGTGTTAAGAGTCTGAGGTGAGATTTGAACTCAGGTCCTTCTGACTTCAGGGTTGGTGCTCTATCCACTGTGCCACCTAGCTGCCCCAACTGAGAGAATTTTAATCCATGTTGGGTTTTCAGCCAACTCAGTATCAATGCTTAAAGAAGTAAGAGTGACCTTCTAGAGTAATCTTCAATTGAATTCAATACATATTTATCAAGTGCTTACTAAATGTTGCTGTACTATGAAAAACACTAGGGATACAAATGAGTAAAAGAAAAACAATCACTACCCTCAAGAAGTTTACAATCTAATACACAAAAGATATCTGAAAAGGAGAGGGGCAAGGAAGACCACCAGAGGAACCTGATATACTTTGAAGATGAAATCAAGCAAAGTTACTGTTGCAAAGTGGAGAGTTATCTGCAAAATTTAAATCTCAGCTCTATAAAGTAAGGTTTTGGTAGAAATTTAGTGCTCCACTCCCTAGCCTATAAGCAGAGGGGAGAAACAATTGAAGGAATCTAGGAGATGTTGAGTGTCCAGGATCTTTCAATATCCAGCCAAGTAGTATCTGAGGCAAGGAGGATTCAACCAGTGATTAAAAAAAAAAAAAAAGTGACATCAATAGGACACATACTTCATAGAAACTACACTAAATCTGAGTTCACTCTACCTAGAGAAAGGGGAAATAGAGGGGAGAGTATCTTCCTGAAGTTTTTAGGGGAAATGTTTGTACTTCTCTTTACTTAAAAAGTAAATATCCTTTTGTAAAAGCATTTGATGTTAATTCATCAAATAGAACCAGGGTTATAGTTACTGACATCTAATGATAGAGGGACATACCCAGAATGGAGATTCAGATTTAGACATTAGAGAAAAAATAGGCTGAAAAACAAAAAAGAGAGAGAGAAAAAAAATAGGCACTGCAACCCTCAAGGATACTCTTATTATAGGTGGACCTTATAATAGCTCCACTTGATGGTACTAAATTTTTTTTTGATATGACTCTATTTTGTAATCTTAAAATCAATTTGTTCCAAGTCCCCAACTTAAGTTCATGCTTATGGTAATGATCTTCACCATAGCTGTTTTCAAATATTTGAAAGGCTATTCTGTGTTTGAGGAATGATACTTGTTCTTTTTTACTCCAGAGAGCAGAATTAGAAGCAATGAATGCAAAAATAGATTTTGGTTCCTTATCATGAAAAGCTTCCTCATAATTAGAGTATTGCAAAGGGGAATGAATTATATTAGGTAGTAGCTGAGTCCACTGTTGCTGGGGTCTATTTTGGACTTTGGGCAGAAAAATTAAGTAGCCAGGCAATATCAAAAGTAATACACTATTTTATTTGCTGGGTTTAAGGGAAACCATGGACTTTAACAAAGCACTGCATGTAATATGGATAGGGAGACAGCAGCACCAAGGGAGACATACTAGGGGAGCATCTACTACTACCACTATTCCCAAAAAGTGAGGCAACAGCTACTAATACTTTTCAAAATCAGTCAAAGGAAATACTCCAAGAAAATTCTCCAAGAGCTTTGGATGTAATGGTTTTTATAGCATGTCATAAAATCATAGTGAGATAAGATTAGTAACATGCTTAGCATAGTGTCTAGCATGTAATAGGTGCTTGATAAATATAAAATCTGTTTTTCTATACTATGACAAACTCACTGGCTGCTCAGTGAGAGTAATTGAAAACTGAGCATTCCTCAAAGGCAGGATTCCATATGTAACAGTCATGCTTGCTATTGAGGTGATGAACAGTAATACTGTTCTCTCATTCACTTTCCTCCTCACTGCCATGCTGAGAACATGGGTCACAAAGGCTTTATCTAGACTGTCTTCATTCAATTATCCCTAAATTCAATGCTGTTAACAATCTTTGCTTCAGAACCCCCAGTCCTACTCTTTCTCTTGCTTCTTGTTCTCATGACTCTAAACAATCAGTCCAAGGCAAGACTAGAGAGAAGTGGATGGTTCAAGGAAGAGGATTCTGGAAAATTTCTCCTTGAATCCTCAAGCATCCAAACAGCAATCTAGAATCCTCTGCATGGTTTCAAATCCCATCTTTACTATTTCTTAGCTTTGTGGCTTTGGGCAAGTCACTCTATACCTTTCACCTTCAGTATCCTCATATATAAAAGAAGAGGAGGTTGGACTTCATGTCCTCAGAGTTTCTTTCCAGCTCTAAATCTATGATTTAGAATACCATCTCCAAGATCCCTATCTCCTTAGCCAAACCTGCAAGAGGTAAAATCAAATCAATGCCAGACATAAAAACTTGGGGAAGTTTCCTATTATTACAAAACTAGATGCTTGATCATATTATATTTCCTTCTTAAGAATTCCACTGCCTGCTGGAATTTTAGAGCAAGAAGGGACCATGTATGGAGGTAATTTTTGGTCAAGTTTGGGTTTGACTAAATGAACTCCCCTTTCCTACTCTGAGATTGTGTCACCTTTGAAATAAATATTGTGATCTATTGTGTATTAGCAATTTATTTAATTTCCCTTTATGTCATAAGCTATCTGAGCACATGCAGATACTTCTTTTAAAATAAGTTTTAATTTTGCCAAATAAATGCAAAAATAGTTTTCAGGATTCACTTTTGCAAAACTTTTTCTTCCTCCCTCTCTCCATTCCACCCTTTCCCTTAGGTTAAATATGTGACATTTTTAAAATATGTTTATTTCCATATTTGTTATGCTAAGCAAGAAAAATCAGATCAAAAGGTAAAAGAAAAAAACACAAGGAAAAAAAGCAAGCAAACAACAACAATGAAAAGGTGAAAATCTTTGCTTTGATCCATATTCAGTCTCCATAGTTCTCCCTTTCTGGATGCAGATGGCTCTTTCCATCACTAGTCTATTGGAATTGCCTTGAATCATCTCATTGTTGAAAATAGCCAATTCCATCACAGTTGATTAGTATAGATAATTTTGTAAAATAAACATACCAACTTCTTAAATTACTAGACTATGAAGTAAAATTTCTATTATAAAACATCATGGAAAGCAATTCTATATTACCCATTTCAATCATAATATCTCTTTATATACTAATAAAATAGCAGAGCAACATTGTCATTCTTTAAATAAAGTTTAATTTTTTAAAAAGTTTTATTGAAGTCTTTCTTTAGGTGATAGACATTTCCCCCTATCTCTTCTTATCATGGAACCATTCCTTGTCACAAAAGGTTGGGGATGGGGGGAGGAAGTTAAGCAAAACCTCCCAACACAGGAACTATATCTGACAGATTATTTAATATTCTACACTTGTAGTTCCCCAACACTAAATAAGAAAAAAGTGGTGGATTCCAATTTTAGGACTCTGGAACCAGTACTTGCTGTTTCCTCTGATCTGAGTTGAGCTGTCTTTGAACATTATATTCATTTACATTATTGTGGTCATTGCACATATTCTTTTCCTGGTTCTGTTTTCTTCACACAAAGAGTTCATACAATATTTCCAATGAATTCCTTATATTCATCATTTCTAATGTGCAATAACATTCCTGTACTTTTAGCTTCTACAATTTGTTCAAACACTTTCCAGCTGATAGTCCTTCACATTGTTTCCAGTTTGTAATTTTCTCCTACTATAAAAAGTTGTTATGAATATTTGATTTGTATGGGACCTTTATTCCTGTTTTTTAAACCTCCTTAAGGAATATATGCTATTCATTCTTAGGCAATTTTTCCAGACACACAAATGTATTTCAGAAAATATAGGCTTATGAATTTCCTCATATTATGCTCAGAGTCAGGGCCTGACATTTCTGTAAACTATCATTTAAGTTGTCCAAAAAATGTGAAGAATTTCAGGATGCTATTCAAATATTTAGGCACTTTGCTTTTGCTAAAGATCAAAAACTTCTATGTGGTATTTGAAAAGCTGCTTCCTTAGAAGCTACCAAGGGGTTTGACAACATTTTCAGAACAAGAAAATGATTATATTACCTTCTGTGGTTCAGAGCTCCTGTGAATGGAGACTTCTCACCATGAAATCTAAGCATGGTTAGTAATGAGACCTATTTGACATTTCATTGTGAAGAAAAATGAAGGAAAGATATTGTCCTATATGATGATTCTGCTCCCACTAAAGGAAAAAGAAAAATCTTTCATGATAACAATTCTCTGGAGGAAAAAAGTTTGGAGAAGTCTTCTGTCATTGCCTGATTCACCTTTCTAAAATATGTCTCTGATCAGATACAGTTCTTTACTTCAAAAACCTTGATTCCTCGTTTTCTATATGAAAAAGGTCTGTAAGCCTCTAATTTTGCAGATGAAAAATTGAAGATTAAATAGTTTAAGTAACTTGGGCAAGATCATGCACATCAATAAAATCCAATTTCATAAACTTACATTCATGATCCTTAACAATCTAGATCCTAATCTAACAACCATGTCTCGTTTCTACCTTATAGGCATAGTCTTCATTCCAGCCAAATTATTTTCTAAATATGCCCTACACTTTTTCATTCTTGTGTATTTTTTTCTCTATGCGTTCTACCATGAATACTGTCTCCATTTCTGCTTATTGAAATTCTTTCCATCCACTATCTTTGCATTTATTTGGAAAAATAAAATACTATTTTTAGTGAGGTGATTGGGGTTAAATGACTTGCCCAGAGTCACACCACCAGTAAGTGTTAAGTATCTGAGGTCCCATGTGAACTCAGAACCTCCTGAGTTCAGAGCTGGTGATCTATCCGCCATTCCATCTAGCTGCCCCAGAATAAAATACTATTTAAAAAAAAAAAAAGAAAAAGAAAAAAAAAAAAACTTCTTTCTATCCAAAAAGAACTACATTTTAATGCCACTTCCTCCATGAAACTTTCCTTGAGTCCTCTTGCAGAAAGTTATCTCTTCTTCTTCTGATCACTTTCATCTGTATATTTTTTTTTTGTCTCACAACATTCTATCCTGTATTCATTGTTTCTGTATATATCTTGCCTTTCTTGTTTGATTTTAAAGTCCTTGTAGTCAATAAAATAAAATAAAATGTTTATATTATTTATAGCCCTAATATGGGACAGCCAGATGACACAGCAGATGGAATGTTAAATCAGAGATGGAAAGATCTGAGTTCGAGATGGAAAGATTTGAGTTCAAATATGGCCTTGATGTTTACTTAGCTAAGTGGCCATGAACAAGTCACTTAACCATGTTTACCTGATTTTCCTCATCTATAAAATGAACTAGAGAAGGAAATGGCAAACCACTTAAGTATCTTTGCTATGAAAACCCCACTTGTGGTCACAAAGAATCAAACACAATGGGAACAACTGAAGAATAATGAAATCCTTAATACATTCTAAATAAAGAACATTTTATATGCTAAAAAAAAAAGTTGAGGAAAGAAAGAAGACAAGAAGAAGGAAGGAAGGAAGATAAGAAAGGGAAGAAGGAGGGAAGGAAGGAAGGAAGGAAGGAAGGAAAGAAGGAAGGAAGGAAGGAAGGAAGGAAGGAAGATAAGAAAGGAAGGAAGGAAGGAAAGAAGGAAGGGTGTGGAATAGAGAGATAAGATGAAGAACTTAAAGGAATGTATGAATTCTTTTTTCTGTATTTTATTTTCATGTTTCCCCTATGACCTGTATAATATGTGCAGGCCTATATTTACTTGAGCCTTGGCCAGCTATAAACATATTTACTTAACCTGAGCTGATGACATTTATCAATATTTGACATTTATCGATATTTAGTCTATTAGCTTGAGCACTGTCTATCTGAAGCCAGAAAGCCTGATTTTCTGTTTCCCAGAAATCAGGTGATTTCTGGGAAACAGAAACCTTCCATTCCAATCTCTCCGGATAGCAACAACCAATTAGATGGTTCCCCCCACCCCCTTCTCAATGCTCTCTTACTTGTAATGTAATCTCTTGTATAAAAGCTGTGTATCTTTATTACTTCTTTAACCCTCCTACCACAAGTTTTCTCTTTCTTATATCGTGATGGGATGGCTCATCCTCCGGAGGTTTTATTAATTTCTGCTTTCTACTGAGTGATCTCTAAGTAGTCATTTTGAGTAAGGGTCTTCTATATCCCACACAGAAGGAAGGAAGGAAGGAAAGAAGGAAGGAAGGAAGGAAGAAAGGAAGGAAGGAAGGAAGGAAAGAAGGAAGGAAGGAAGCAAGGAAGCAAGGAAGGAAGGAAGGATATCCTTACTTTCTAGGCACTTACAATTGAATAAATTGTATTCAATTTTTTGCCTATATATTAGGGCAAAGCCTAGCACAGTTTCTTACACATATTGGATACTCATTAAAAATAGGATGCTGCAAAAGTCTCAGTGTATGTTAATTTGATGATAGTGATAAAGTTAATAATGCAAAAAGAAATTCATCTCAACACATAATAAGTTTTTCCTATATGCAGGCCACAGGAAAGATACAAAGAAAAGACACAGTCCTTGTCCTTAAGGAACTTACACTCTATTAAGAATATGTTAAATTCTTAAGATTATAACTACTTCCTGGAAGAAGAAAAAACAAAACAAAATCTAGCAACCTTCAAAAGAAGGCTAGATTAAGTCATACTGACTGCTCCAAGTTTTAATTTTCTCATCCTGTAAACAGGGAAAAACAAACTAATCTGCTTCACACTTAAATTGTGTTGAATAATTATTTGTAAGCTGTTAAATAAACATTTAATGTGTGTGAAAGTGCTTTAAATAAAAAGTTTAAAAGCCACAAGTTGTGGAGGATTTTTTGATGCTGTATATTTCAGATTTTTTTATGTTAATGTAAATACTTTTAATCAAGTATATTACACTAATCTATTTTTGAGGCAAAGAAATCTGTGTTTGGCTTGTGGTGAGTGAATTAAATGCCTAAGTTTGTATATAACATATGCTAGTCATGTATCTAAATAATTAGTTCATTTTAAACAAGACAACGTACTAATAATTCATCCAATTTCAATTCGAGGGATTTTGTTGTAAATGAGATACAGAGTGAAACTGAGTTTTAGTCCCATCTCAATAGTCCTGGCTGGACAAATCATTTAGTCTCTTAGTATCTAAAGCAATTCTATAAGACAATAAATTACAAAGTAACTAAAGCTCTGCACAGATAAAGGGACTTTTCAAACTGGTTATTTCCTACACCACTGAAATCAGAGGTCTAGATCTCCCTTTTCCTTCACATAAAAGGAAATCAACTGACACATAGTGGTATCATAATGGGTTTCCAATACAAAACATATATAGATCCTAGTAATTTGACTGAGTTGACATAAGAAACTATTTTTCACTTTCTTCATTATTATTTTGGGGAGTTCAAGTTTTCTTTCACAAAATGGCTAGTATGGAAATATGTGTTACAAGATTATATATGTATGACATATGTCAGATTCCTGATTTAGGGGGTGGAGAGGGAGGAAGAAAATGTACTTGTTCATCTCAGAAGGAAATCAGTAAAATAACAATGAAATCCATCTGTAAGAATAAAAAGACAAGAATATCAAGGGAATCTGTGGGAA
Organism: Antechinus flavipes; assembly: GCF_016432865.1. Classification (NCBI taxonomy): domain Eukaryota; kingdom Metazoa; phylum Chordata; class Mammalia; order Dasyuromorphia; family Dasyuridae; genus Antechinus; species Antechinus flavipes. The sequence goes on along the minus strand of NC_067402.1, from coordinate 249,934,132 downwards.
AAAAGTGAAGGAAATTGACCTAGATATACCAACTTTCCCTCTGTATCACAAATTTGGTAATCATCAAAATAATTTGGTACTGACTAAGAAATTGAGTAATAGATCAATGACAGAGTATAAGATTAGATTATAGATCATAAGTGCACAATACATAGTGGTAAATAGTTATAGGAAGCTAGCATTTGGTAAATCCAAAGATCCAAACTTTTAAGGTATGAACTTACTATTTGACAAAAACTACTGGAGAAGCTGAAAATGGTATGGCAGAGATTATGTATAGACTAGCAAATCACACTGTATACTAAGATAAGATAAAAAATGGGATATGATTTAGAAATAAAGGGTGATAAATTAGGGAAGCATGAAATAGTTTATTTGTCACATCAATGGATGAAGAAAGAATTTATGATCAAGTAAGTATAGAGAACATTACAAGATGTAAAATAGAGAATTTTGATTATATCAAATTCAAAAGGTTTGTATAAACAACAGCAATATGACTACAATTAGAGGGAAAGTAGGAAGCTTAGGGGGGGAAATTACAGCAATCATCTCTCTCTGATAAAATCTTTCTTTCTAAAATATTTAGAGAAATTTAGAATTTTAGTCTTCAAAATGTCTAGTATGGAAATATATTTTACATGATTGTATGTGTGTAACATACATCAGATTGCTGATATAGAGCAGTGAAGAGGAAGAAAATTTGAAACTCAAAATTTTAAAGACAGAAATGTAAAAAATTATTTTTATGTGTAACTGAGGGAAAAATAAAATATTATTTTAGAAAACAGATGATAAAAATGAAGGAAATCAGTGCAATACAATGGAAAGAATGCAGGATTGAATCAGAATGCTTATATTTGAACCCTAACTCTGTCCTTTGCTATTTGGGACCCTTTAGTAAAACTATTTAAGCTCTTCAAGTCTCAGTTTCTTCTTTTGTACAATGAAATGATTAGAAGAGTTTCAAAGGTTCCTTTCAGTATCTATGGTGTTAAGAATACTTCTACTTTGGAAAACAGAACCAAAAGAGAGTTTTACCTGAATTTAGCCTCAAGAAAATTATTGTTGGAAGAGGAAATCGATTGTCCAAATCTCCCAAAATAAAGTACGCAAAATATGCCTTAATAGAGAATCAGCACAGTCTAGAAAGGACTCAGCAAGCTGACTTGTTATGATGTTTTAATGTTGGTAAAGCACTTTTTATAGATGTCATGAAAGTCTTAGTATAATTTTAAGTTACTAACACATAAATTAAGCTATTGAAGCTTAAAACTACATTAAGACTTTTGGGATCCTTAACACTGGCAAAACATTTCATAGTTAAATTTATTATTATCCCCATTCTTCAGAAGAGCAAACTGAGATTGAGACAGACTCATGAAATGACTCATCCAGGATTTTAGATCATAGAATTATAGATTTAAAATTAGAAGGGATGCAAGAGACCATCTTGTCCAACCTTGTTTTTTCAGAGATAATGCAACTGAGATAAAGAAAGATTAAATGATTTATACAGGATCGTGTAACTAGCATCTGAGGCAGGACTTGAACTCAAGTCTCCTTAAGTCCAAGTTCCAGAAGGTAACTCCTATGCATTATACCATTCTGTTTTCTAACTAAAGAAACTTTGGAGGTTAAGGGATCCAACTCTCTCATTCTACAAATGAGAAAACTGAAGCACGAAAGGATTAAATTGTTAAGTGCCATATAGAAGTGGCTAAATTGAGATTTAAACCCATGTCTTCAAGCCTCTATGTCTAGCAGACTAGCTATTTTGCCCTACTACCTCCATTAATATTTGTATAAATAATTAATCTTTCTGGGTCTCAGTTTCTTCATCTGTAAAATAAAGAGATTTTTCCTAGATGATTCCTAAAGCCCCTTTCACCTCTAAATCTATAAAACTACAATGTGGCTGTGGGTACATATTTAATTAGTATCAGTCAAGACTCTGACCTGACTCCAAATCTCTTGGTACAAAGGTGTTCTGCCAAAGCATCTTTACAAAGAAGTCATACTAATAAGTTACTGTAATGATTAGAGCTTTAATCTTGAAGGTAAAAACCTCAGTATTGCATTAACAGGTTTATTTCACTTATTTTTCCTATGGCTTATAACTGATTTATAGAGTATTACTTAAATCAAAAGATTTGTCTGTGTCTCCTTGGTATCTAAACAAGAGTTTAAGGATCTAGAAAAATAGATTTTAGAATTCCAGTCCTATTTTTCCAGTGACTGTTTTTTTCAGTATAAGCTTTATGAATTAGTTAGCAGGTGATTAGCTTTTTTGGGGGGGGGAGGGGGAGGGAAGAGAGTCATCTTAGTCCCTGTACATCAATTGCCTTAGGATGAAAGGCAACCCCAAGAGTCAGAAACAAATCCTATCAATAGTACAAATGGATTCAGAGCAGAGACAACTTTAGATGTGCCACTTGAAAGCCAGTCAAAATGATTCTCAATCTCAGTTGACAAAATCAGAAAAAGGAACCTCTGTAAACATCACGTTTCCCACAGCAAGCAAGACAGAGCCCAGGCGACTTTGTCATGTAATTGAAATAATACATCACTTGGGCAAAAACTTCAATGACATCCTTCTGTTAGGTAAGCATTTTTTCCTATTGTTTCGGCAAGGAAGAAAACTCAGGAGAGCCCTTGGTCTTTGAATAATTTTTATAAGGGGTCTTTCATATTGTAGAGAATGCATTTTTCAACAAATTAACTGGGTTATAAGAGCTTAGGAAAACAGCTCTGCTCTGGGTTCTTAACCAACTCAGAGGGATAAGGATGAGTTTAGCTTGCTTTAGAATGGGTCTCTCTCATGTTTGGGACTTTCCTCTTGCATAGACTGCCTGAAACATCTAAAAATAATAAAGCTAAAATTTCTGAGGGTAAATCTTCCACATCTCTTCTTTCTACTAGAAGATGGGTTTTTTGGTGGGGGGAATAAGGAAGTGGGGTGAAGGAAAAGAGGCCCTACAAGTACCAGACTTGCAGTATTGAGCCCTAGATGTGGCATTTGATGGAGAGTTAAAAAGGGAGATTATACCTTGAATGTATTGTCAAAAGATTTTGGAAATGTAAAAATGAAGGAAGTTGCTATTTTTATTGGTGGAAATAGGATTTTTATTGCTTGAATCATAGAATCACATTCATTCAGCAAACACTGAGTAAATGCTGACAATGGTCCACAAAAAAAATAGAAGTTCAATATAATAATAAAAATCAAAAGATAATAATATGGGTGTCCTATTCAAAAGTATTACAAAATATTTGAGAGTTAGTTTATCATAGCATACTAAATAGTTGTTTAGATTCAATTATAAAATACTCCTTTAGCAAAGAATAACTTTACAAGAACAATATGCAATGTTTGTGGCTAGGTTGTGCCAATATAATTAAATGACAATTCTACAGAAATTAATTCATGAATTTAATGGCTAATCTATCTACCAGAGTGAAAGGGAATCATGAAAAATGGTAGGAAAAAGGGGGGAATAGCAATTAGACTTCAAAGTATCTTATAAAGCAACATTATCAAAAACAAGTTTTATTGATTGAAAAAATAGAAATTTTATTCAATGAACAGACTAGATAAGGAAAGACCATTAATAATTGAACTGAACAGTCCAGTTCAATAAATCTGAAAATAAAGAAAAGAATTCCCTATTTAATATGAACTGTTGGAAAAAAATAGAAAGTAGTGAGGCAGAAATTATATTTAGATCAACATCCTACCCCATATTTCACAATGAATTTGAAATTGATATATGACTTGAATATTAAAGAAAATACCATTAAACTTAAAAGAGAATACCTTTTAAAACTGTGGATAAAGTGCAGGATTTTAATCAAGAAAAGGCCAGAGGCAATTACAAAAAGTAAAATAGGTCATTTTGTTTAGATAAAATTGAAAAGATTTTACTTATACAGAAATAATGCATCTAAGATAAAAAGGGAAGTAGTCTAATGAGGAAAAATATATTGCATTGGTATTTCTGGTAAGGATGTGATACTGAAGATATGCATACAACTAACAAATATATGTGACCAAAAGTCATTCTGCAACTGAGAAGGGGTCTAAAGATATTATCAAACAGTTCTAAAAATAATAATTGAAAACCATAAGCAATAATATGAAAGAATGTCCCAAATCTCTAATAATTGGAGAAATCAAATCAAAATAGCCCTAAGGTTTCAATTCACATTCAGTAAATTGACAAAAATGTCAAAAAATAGGAAATAGTTCATGCAGAAAGAATTATGGAAAAATATGCACACTAATGCATTGTTGATGGAATTAATTAATAGTACTATTTTGGAAAGCCATTTGAAATTATACAAATAACTTGACTTAATTGTTCATATCCTGTGCCCCCAAAGATTCTACTATAAGCAAAGACCCCCAGAAAGTTAATGAAAAAGGAAAGTCTCCATATAGAGCAAAAATATTTTAGCAGCATTTTGGGGGAACATTAAAGAGATGAAAACAAAATAAATTGATTAGGAATTACTAAAGATATTGTAGTACAGAATATGATTGTTCTGTTAAAAAAAATGATGAACATTATGAATACAGAGAAGAGATGGAAGATTTATATGAAGGACTGCAGAAAATAGTAAGTTGACCTTGGAGAGCAATATGCACAGTGGCTACAATTACATAAGTGAAAAAAAAAAAAACAGCTACCACAAAACAATTGATATTGAAAATTGTGCAGTTACAAAGATCAAGCTTAGTATCGAGGAAGAAACAATACCTCTTCTGGCTTTCTTGAAGAATTTCTTCTTTGTTTTCTTCTTTCTTCTTTGTATATTTTCAGAATATGGAACACAGAATTGTAAATTGATCCATTTTTCTGAGTTATTTTCTCTTCTGTTTTTTGTTAATTCTTTGTTATGAAGAATGGCTCTTTGTGAGAGAGAAGGGGAAGAAAGAGGGGAAAAGAGAGAGAGAGATGATGTAAAAACGAGGAATACCAATAAAAACCTGTACAATATTTTTTGCTTGATGTAGAAGAAGATATATTTTTGCAGTGGTAATTTATCCCCCCATCCCCCCTTTCCCTCACTAACAAGGCATCTTGATCTGCCCATAAAGCTTCTGAAAAAGTAGGAGTGTGTGTGTGTGTGTGTGTGTGTGTGTGTGTGTGTGTATGTGAGAGAGAGAGAGAGAGAGAGAGAGAGAGAGAGAGAGAGAGACAGACAGACACAGAGACATAGAGAGAGAGAGACAGAGAGAGACAGAGAGAGAGAGAGACAAAGGAAGGACAGAGAGAGACAGAGACAAGGGAGGGACAGAGAGAGACAGAGACAGAAAGAGACCAAGAGAATCAGAGACAGACAGAGATAGAGACAAAGACAGAGAGACAGAGACAAAGACAGAGAAACAGAGAGACAGAGACAGAGAGACAGAGACAGAGAATGCCAATATCCAAATTTTTTACAGGTTTTAAGTTCTAAACTATCTGAGAGAATGATGAATGGAGGAGTCTGTATTCACTAAGCTATGATTGATTTATGAGACTTTGCCCATTTCTATTCTGAATAAATATTGTTTCTAAATATGTCTCTAAATTCTAAATATACCTAATGGTAGCCAGGGTTTCTTAGCATAGTGGACCAACTGAATTTTCTAGATTTGAGATATCTATAGAACTCCCTAGATTTTATCTGGATAGGGGCAAGCAAAGCAGAGAATTGATTTATACTTGATAATCCCCATGATATAATGCTGTGTCCACATAAGGCTATTCTGGAACACAAGTTATGAATAGATTATACAATCAAGTATAAAGCTAAAAAGCACAAATTCCAATGATGATTTCAGGCCAATAAAGATCACTGAAACCTAAAGTTGTCTTCCTGGAAGATAGGATTTGACTGACTCTTGAAGCATGATTAGGATTTGGAGCATGGGCAAATGTATAGCTGTAAGGAAACAAGGACATCTAAAATTTGAAAGGACCCAGAAAATTATCTAGTTCAACAGTATGATTTTGTAAAAAACTTGAACCTATAAGCCTCATGTCTAATTAGTGGCAAAACTGGGAGCTGGGACTAGACTCTATTATAAGTCCTAGTTCTTGTCTATATTCTTTCTACTATAATACATTTCCTAGAGAAGAGGTTTTATGTTTAAACTAAAAATGGAAAGAGTGGGAATAAAACTGTCCTCTTAGAATTAACAAGAAGATGCTATAAAAAGACATAGGTATGATGTAGGAAGAATAACAGTGGAGGTGCCAAGTAATTTATGCAAAACAATTACTTAGAACAGAATCAGAAATGTTAGGTTATTCCTGGCCTCAATTATCTATATATTGAAGCAGAATTTTCTAACTACTGTGGGGTCAATAAGGCTTTGCCTCAGGGTGGGAAGGCAGAAACATTAGATTATACAATAATTTAACAGATACCCCCTTTCAAAATAATAGGGAGTACACACTGAGAAATCAGATATTGGGAGAGGATGAAAGTGAAGACTGATGTTTTGATATTTGTCCTTCCTTTTCATGACATTAGGGAGGTGATGAGGGAAAGGGATGCAAGATCACCAACATCACTTTCTGTGCTGGAACCATTTAAGTCCAGTGGCCAGAAAGACATCAAGATGACTGAGATGGCCCTTGTTGCAATGGGAGACCTTGGCCATTTTAAGCTAAAGTCTTTAATAAATCTCAGTTTTCACAAAAACAACAGCCTATTCAGTGATTAAGGCTAAGTAAGAAAGAAAGGAGGTCTAGAATGGCCTTTTATTTTTTTCTTTTTACCTAGACCAAATAAATAAATAAAATTTAAAAGGAACCATCCAGGAAGGGAAGAATCTCAGGGTTTCTGGACACCTACAATTGATATTTATATTCACTCTGAAAGACCAAGTGGGTTTGATCTGGGACCCTTTGTTGGCCAAACAAAAAGAACCAGAGTGATTTTGATTTAAGGTATGATCCTTAAAAAAGAAATCTAGTCAGAACCTTAAGATATCCAGGTAGGCAGGCAGGCAGGGAAAATGAAAATTAGGTGTTTCCTGGACGAAGCAACCATTACCCTATCACATTAAAAAAAAAATAACAACCACTTCCTACTTGTAGGCTTTACCTTTAGGCATTTCCTTCTGTTTCCTCTCTCTTTCCTTTTTTATTTTTTGTCATTTTAAAAAGATTTTTGAGTTCTAGGTTCTCTTCCTTATCCCCATCCACAATTAAGAAACCACATGTGAATTTATGTAAAACATTCTCATAAAAGTCAAGTTGTAAAAGGAAATATAGGTCTCTCATCCTAATGAAAATTAAAACCCTCAAGAAAAATTTAAGTTAAAAATACAAAAAAGAGAGAGAGAGAGAGAAAGAGAGAGAGAGAGAGAGAGAGAGAGAGAATGCTTTGATCTGTATTCAGACACAATTCCTTCTCTGTATCTGGATAGGATTTTTCATCATAAGTCCTTTAGAGTAGTTGTGGATGTTTGTACTGCTGAAAATAACAAAATCATTTACAGCCTATCATCCTAGAACATTGCTATTACTCTGTATACAGTTTATTTCACTTTGCTCATGAAGGACTTTCCAGATTTTTTTTCCCTGAGAGCATCCTGCTCATCATTTCCTAGACAACAATAATATTTCATTAAAGAAAGTTGCTTCATTTTTTTTACAATTACTACTTCTAATTGTATTTCTCCCCTCCCATTTTTATTCTCTCTCTCTTTTCACCCTATACGTTCTCAAAAGTGTTTTGCTACTGACTATTTCCTCCCCCCAATAAACCTCTCTTTGATCACCCTCCCCCCTTCCCATATTCTATTTTCCTGCAGGGTGAACGAGATAAAATGAGATCTTTCAAGACAGTTGTGAAAATCGAGTAAGGCTTCATCTATTTCAAAGTTTGAGTAGGCCTGAAGGACTTTAAGGTCAAGGGCATACTTAAGTCCCCTTCTTGTTATCCTCCCTATTTCAGCCAAATATGGGCAACTATGTACTTGTTGGCCAAGTTCAATTTCTTGGGTAGTTCCCGCGTTTAGAATGTAAGATCCTCAGCCAATAAGGATGAGGGTCAGTGGTGGGAGGGGGAATTTGCGTTAGGGATAAAAGCGCCGACCCTACCCCCTATAGTGCCTCCTCCCTTCGATTGTCTGCTCGATTGGTGGGACGCCCGATTCTCGCGAGAACGTAAATAAACTTTACTTTGCTTCTAGAGATCTATCCAGTTGTTTTATTAATGGTTTCTGACCCACACAAGGGTAAGATAGGTTTCTACACTTCTGTTGAGTATGAATATTATTTCCTATTTGATCCAGTTCTGATGAGAATAAGAGTCATTCACTCCCTCTCTCCTCCCTCTTTTGTCCTCCACTGTAAGAGCTTTTCCTTGCCTCTTTTTTATGGCAGATAATTTGCATTATTCCACTTCTCCTTTTCACTTTTCCCCCAATACATTCCTCTCTCATCCTTTAGTTTTATTATTTTTTTTAAAAAGATATTATCCCTTCATATTCAACTCACATTTGTCCCCTCTGTCTATATGTCCTAACTGTCATAATGATGAGAACATTCTAATGAATTACAACTATTATGCTCCCATATAAGAATATAATAAACAAATAAACTTTATCAAATCCCTTATGATATCACCTTCCAGATCACCTCCTTATGCTTCTCCAGAGTTTGTATTTGAAAATCAAATTTTCCATTCAGCTCTAGTCTTTTCATCACAAAAACTTGAAAATCCTCTATTTCATTGAAAGACCACCTTTTCTTCTAAAGGATTATACTCAATTTTGCTGACTGGGTGATTCTTGATTATAATCCTAACTCCATTGCTCTCCAGAATCAAATTCCAAGTGACAAAAGGAGCCGCAAAACTCTCTCTCTCTCTCTCTCTCTCTCTCTCTCTCTCTCTCTCTCTCTCTCTCTCTCTCTCTCTCTCTCTCCTGATTCTTATTTTTCTTGGAGACTTCGGATGTAGGAGCTTCAACTCTGTTGTCTTCTGAGTGTGTGTTTTGATCCTCCTTTTCACCATAATAACTTTAAATGGTCAGAAACTTTTCTTTTTGGTTTTCTGCTCATTTTTCCTAGACTATTACTCTGCTTTTAACTCTGTTAAAGGAGGGCTCTGTTTCCAAGATAGAGGGTGCATTGCTCCAAGCTTCAGGAGTTTCTTGCAACTGTGTTCTCAGAAATCTTTCCAGGAATCTCACCACAAGCACTCTTTTCTGCTCTGGAGCTGTTAGGTGTGTTTTGATCCCATTGTAACTGTAAGAGCTCGTCTGCTGGTTGGGGCTGGGGCTGCACTGACCAGGGTTGCACTGGGACTGCACACCAGACTCCCACCCTATAGTCACAGACCATATCTGCTGACCTTCTGAGTCCTCCCTGATGCCCCTGACCTGAGAGGTCCAGAAGCCTCCAGCACAGCTGTTGATTCAGGGGTCCCCCCTCTTTAATGCTAAGATCCAGGCTAGAGCTGGAGCTGGGGCCTGGCCTGCGCTGGAATTGTGAGCTGGGCTCCCATTCTGGTTCCACAGACCTTTTCTGCTGATTTTCCAGCTCCTCTTTGGGGTCTCTGGACTGAGAGGGCTGGAAGCCGCTAGTACTGCCGCTGATTCAGAGGTTGGATCTGGGCTGAGTTAGGGCTGGGTCCAGGGCTGCACAGGTACACCCACCCTACTGTCACAGATTATCTGCTGAGCTTCTAAATTGCCTTGGCCTGGAAAATGTTCTACTCTGTCTTTTTGGGATATTCTGATGCTCTAAAATTTGTTTAGAGTCATCATTTAAAGGAAATTGGAGCAGTATGGGGGGAAAGGTTGGGCAAGTTCCTGCCTTTACACCATCATTTTGGCTCCACCTTCCCCTTTCCATCCAGGCAAACGGAAATCTCTCTCATGTCCTTCCACAAGCAAGATCACTTCCCCTTAACAAAGGCAGGTAATAAGCCAGTCCCTTATAGTAAAACACTAAAAACATAGGACATAAAATTCTGTATGTAGGTCTTCTTGTTCCTTAGAATTCCAATATTTCTCTAAACCACCATCATAAATTCTTTCTCCAACTTAAGTGAATTGTCTTAATTATTACTTGTGTAATTCTCACATTACGAATTACAAAGTTGATTTGAGGGCACATTTCATGGTAATTGTACCAAGCAGTCATTGAACTGGTTATTGTAATTGTTAGTTATGGCTTTTCCATATTATATTGTAAGCTGACTAAGGCCTATTTGGTGATTCAAGTTCAGATTTTTTTGGGAAAAGAAATGAGACAATCATGGTCAACAAGAAGAGTTTTCATTAACCATAACTTTTTTTTTTTAATTTTCATATTTCTTTTTTCTTTTTTTTTAAATTAAAGCTTTATATTTTTCAAAACAGTGGACAATTCTTCAACATTAGCCCTTGCAATTTCCTTGCAATAAAACCATATTAATTGAATACAGCAATTGTAATCTGACCATATAATTCAACAGTTATTTTTAAGATAATAGCTGATAGGTATGTGTCCCAGCTGATAATTGATGGAAAGCGTTCCTAGCTGAATCACTTCTAGAAAAGTCTCAGTCTAAAGTTATTATTATTCATCACAAAGCAATTAAATATATATATATATATATATATATATATATATATATATATATATATATATATATATATATATAATGAAAACTTGTATTTTTCCCAAAAGGACTATATTGTTGAGCATCTATTTGATTTCCTCTATTGCTAATATTTTGGATTACCAGACTCCATACTTGTATTCCAATTTTCCCCTGCTTCCCCCATGCCCTCTCTTAGATGGCAAGTAGTCCAATATATGTTAAATATGGTAGAAATATATCATTAACCATATTTTAGACAAAATAAAACACTAGTTGAGGTAGCATCTAGTTACCAGGATATGATGACAACCATAGCTGTGGGATATCTGCCAAATCTGAAAGGTCCTGACACCTCATGGGCTCCAATCAAAACTCAGGAAGTCATTCACTGCCTTTTAGGAGAAGAGAAAAAAATCTAGCTGAATTTATGTAGTAGATATTGTTTCTCCCATATACAAACTCTATATAGTAAATAAAGTGAATTAAAGATTTTTAATATGTAGATGTTGAATTTAAAAATCAGAAGTCATGGAATCCAATCTCTTCATTTGACAGATAAGGAAATAAGCACAGAATAATTAAGTGAGTGGACCAACATCATGTAACTAATAAACTAGTAAATATCTGAGTCAGAATTTAAACCTGGGTCTTCATACCTATAAGTACACTACACTATGCTAAAGATTACTTATATTTGGGAGAATTTATTTTGATTCAATAAACATTTATTAAGTTTCAGTGCTAAGTGCTAAAGATTTTAAAAAAAAAAAAGAGGCAAAAGTCAGTCTCTATCCTTGAATTGCTTAAAATTTTCTTGTTTGTCCTTTATTCTCAAAGAGAACTATGACATCAGGTAATTCCATGACATGCAAATGAATGAGATTTAAGTGAAGAAGAGCCAGGCTCATTTTCTCCTCTCTAGCCATCAGAGTTCAGTGGCCAGATATTGTTATGCCACAGTTCTCTTTAACTGTCCTGACTCAGTTTCCCTGTACAAGTTCCCTTCTCTCAGTTTCCTTAACTGTTCTGTCTCAATCTCTTTAGTTGTAAATCCCCCTCTGACCCAGTAAAACTGGGGACTATTTGTTCAAAGGTTATAAATTAGTAAGATAAACAAGAGAGTAGGCCTCCTGACTCTTTTTTGTCCTCAAGGATTTACAATATCCCTCTAAAATATTCCAAAATATCTCATTGATATCTTTACTTCTGTGTATTCAGACATCCCGTCTCTGGGTTTTCTAAGATTTATGGCCTCCCCATCTTGATAGAGGTTTTCCCTCACTTCTTACTCCTTCCTTTGTTTAGAGAGAAGGTATTTAAGAAGTTGGGGTTCCTCCATTCATTGCTGGAGGCTGGCAGCTGGCGGCTGGATGCTGGGCACTGGATTCTTTGAGATGACAGTCTCCTCCAGCCCTGGGACCAACATGGATTCCTTGATCCCAGTATACTTATCTCTGTCTGACTGGATAATTTGAGACGAGAGTCCTGTCCAGTTGATCTTACTCTCCCATTAATAAAATATTTAAAACTCTCTAATCTCTCTCCTGCCTCAGTTTCTCTGGCATTACAATATAGATCAGGATGACTGGAGATAACCTTGGATCAGAATAATGGGGGAGAGATAATATGCAAACAAAAATATATGAAACAGGCTGCAACTAGATGGCTTATTGGATAGAGGGCAGAGCTTGGATTCAGGAAGACTTATTTTCATGAATTCAAATCCAGCCTCAGATACTTACTAGCTATATGACCCTGGACAAGTCATTCCCATTTCCATCTATAAAATGAGCTGGAGAAGAGCATAGCAAATTACATCAGTATCTTTGCCAAGTCCCAATTGGGGTATATAAAATCAAACACTTACTGATAATAAATCATAATTTTATGGTCTCCTCATTCAGTTGTGACCTCGGATGTCCTGACCCATAGTTTAAGCTTTGGGTTAAGTTATAAAGGATTTTGAAAGACAGAATCATTTGTATTTACTACTGAAAACAATAGGAAACCACTGGAATTTATTGAGTGGGAGGTAGAGGATCACTGTTATCAAAGACTCCATGGAACTCAGCAGGGTTGGGGATTAAGCCCAGTAAGAGCTGCTGCTGCCCACTACTGCCTTGGTTGCAAGCTGTCCTGGAATGTATTACAACCAACACTTTTTTAGAGTAAGAGAAGAATCCTTTATTCAGTGGTTCTCATGAGAAATGGATATGCTCAATGGTGAGACACACATGGAATGTAGATTCAGGAACAAGCTTTATACTATTAGTTCGGTCCTCTCTCCTCCCTTCAGAATTTGGATTGGTTGGAACTACAGTCAGATTAATTACAATTGGTCTGATTTACAGTCTTCTTTATTCACTCATTCCATAGGTCAAAAGATATGTTTATTATCATTGACCCTAGCTGGTTCTGTCCACTTTAAGCTTGGGTCCCTTTGTCAGGATCTTTGTTGATTAGCCAGGTCTTGGACCCTAGCCAGGGTAATTGTTAGAGATATCCTAAGAAGATATTTCAATCCTCCCTTCATCCTGTTTTGACAGTATCTGTGGAAACCTAACTTCTCATACTTCTCACAGTGACATAATCAGGCTTGAAGTTCAGGAAAATTACTTTAGTAGCCGAATGGGAATGCCTTGGTGGTATAGTTCTGTATGCAAGACAATTAGACACAAGTAGAAAGCCGTGAATCTAAGTGGAGTTGGAAGAGAAAGGGCAAAAGGACTTGAATGAATATAAAAGGAAGGAAAAGCAGAGATAGTAATGATGGAGGATAGGGTGCAGAAATATGAACCCTCCAAAATATATTGAGGTTTCAGGACTCTCCCATACAGTCCACCAAATGTTGGGGAGTGAGTTTCAACCTCAAAGTCCGTAAGACTTTAGGATAAGGTCTCTCAAAAGAATTTGTAGGCTTAGATCATCTCTGAGGCAAAAGGTAAAGATTTTATTAAGCTACTGTCAGAGGGCTAAGTTTCCAAAAGGGGAATTTAGCTATTAACAAGAGGGAAGATGCCATTAAAGCAAACAGAGTTCCTAATGAACCGGTCATTGTCAAGTTTAGTAAGCTGGAAACCCTTAAAGGAGTAAGTCTCTGTGATGCTGAAGTGGGATAAAAAGAGTATATGTGTGTATATGTATGTGGGGGGAGGAGAGAGGAAGGTTACACCACTGACTGGTAGACTAATGAATAAGCAAGGAAGTGGGGTACAAGTAAGTACTTTTACAAGGGAAAAAGCACCCTCTGAAGTTAACATCATAACATGGCTTTCTGATTGGCTAGAGTCACTATGGGATCATGTCAATGCAAGGAATTGCATTGAAATGCAAGGAGAAATTCAACCAGAGCCTACTGCAGCAAAAGTCCACTTAAACAACAAAAGGGCTGCTTATGGAAGAGGATAATCCTGTCAGTGTTGCTCCAGGTTTGCATCTGGAGTAGCTGAAACAATAAAATTTAGGCCTTTTCCTGTTAACTGTTCCTGGAAGGTACCAAGGACCAGGGGTCTTTTTGCTGGGGTCTTATTTACCTCATCATTTTAGGGTATGAAATACACCTCAAAATACTCAGTTTAAGTGGAACAAATGGAAACTGGTGATGTTCAAATCAGAATATAATCCTGGGGTTAGAAAAGAGAGGAAGTTCTGCATAAAAAAGGCTGAGATCAAGGACCTGGTTCTGATTCATAAGGAACTGATTGGTTAGTTGAAAATAACAGGAAATTTGAAAGACCTGTGAGATAATTTCTTAGATGTTGTAAGAGTTGTCAAGGGAAATTTGGGCTATGTAGAAGAAAGAAACAAATGGTAGCTTTGACATCTTTATCCTTGCTTTTTTGTTTGAAATTTTTTCTTCAAAGGATTCATTCATTTTCACTATTCCAGCTATGAGATTGATATTGATGATTCCAAAAATGTCTGTCTGTCTCTCTCAATCTCTCTCTGTGTCTTTCTCTTTCTGGCTCTCTTCTCTCTCTCTCTCTCTTTCTCTCTCTCTCTTTCTCTTTCTCTTTATCTCTCTCTCTCTCTCTCTCTCTGTCTCTCTCTTTCTGGCTCTCTCTCTCTCTCTCTCTCTCTCTCTCTCTCTCTCTCTCTCTCTCTCTCTTTCTCTTTATCTCTCTCTGTCTCTCTCTTTCTGGCTCTCTCTCTCTCTCTCTCTCTCTCTCTCTCTCTCTCTCTCTCTCTCTCTCCTCTGTCTGTCTGTCTCGCTCTCCATCTCTGTTTCTCTCTTTTTAGGATTTAGAAGTTTCACATTTAGAACTAGAAATCTAGTTTGCAGATAAGGAAATGAATTTTGGAGAAGTTAAATGATTTGCCCAAGATCAAACAGGAAAAATTATGGCCATAATGATTGGAGACTTCTGAGATTCCTTTGAGTACAATCTCTGTAAGCCTCTGTTGGATCTAGAATGTTTTCTGGGCTGCCCATTGAAAGGAGGTTGAAGAAAGAAGGAAAT
The DNA here is from genome assembly GCF_016432865.1 of Antechinus flavipes. NCBI lineage: Eukaryota > Metazoa > Chordata > Mammalia > Dasyuromorphia > Dasyuridae > Antechinus > Antechinus flavipes. The sequence continues at coordinate 249,919,079 of NC_067402.1, read as the reverse complement.
CAGTACAAAGAGCCAAGAGGCGACAGGAGAAAGAAGGGCAGAGGAAATAAAAATGTACTTTAAGTTGAAAAAATAATTCTTATCTTTAGTTCTAAATTTAAATAAACATTCAAGTAAGTTGTCTGGGTCTCCTTCTTACTGAGCCAATTTATTGCTTATGTGGGTGGCATAGTCTCTGCCCACTAGAGCCTTCCATACCCATCTTTGATTAATCGCTATATATCTTTCCTCAAGTGCTTAGCAGAGTGCTTTGCCTATAGGGGGTCCTTGATAAATATTAACTGAAAATTAAGAATCCCTACTCAAAGAACTATAAAAAATGCAGAGGCAGTTAAAAGAAGAAAACTCAAAGTTATTTCACTCTGCTTTATTTGGCACATTTCATATGCACCAAAACACACACACACACACACACACACACACACACACACACACAAAATCCCAGCCCTCATTACAAGCAAGCCTAATGAATATAGTAACGGTGTGATAAAGCTATTTAAGTTTTAAAAAAAATCTAAAAATACTCTTGTAGTTTCTTATCATTTTATCATGCAGACTCTACACAAACTGAGTCTGGTTGGGTCTGAATGACACTCTGTGGTACATTTCACTGCTTTGCAGGGACCAGGAATATTCTTGCTCTAAAGATTTTATCAGCTTTCCCTATTCCCTCCCTGCCCAAGAATAAAATCATTCCCCTATTGGGTGGCAGGCATAGGAAGTTTGTTTTTCTCTTTAAATGGAAGAGGACAAGAGGTTTTTTTCTTTCTTTCTTCCTTACACAGACCCTCAGTCCCCTCTTCTAGTAAATGGCTAGGAACTCTGGCTCCTTGTGGATTACAATTGGCAGCTGCAAGGTGTAAAGTTTTACAGTTAATAGTATGGGATTTCTTCTTTATTTTTAAAATAAAAATCCTTTCTACTTAAAACTGCTATGATTTCAGGCATTCAAATAGTCCACAGATGTCAGGCCTTTGTATATACACATTGAGACATAGCCACAAATGTAAATACAGACACATGTATTATAACTATTTCATAAATATAATTAATATAGGCTTTATTTTAGACTATAAATATTAGCATGTCTTTTCTACATAAAACTACTTTCTGGTATCTTGGATACTCAAGTCCACTAGCTATTTTACCTTTTCACTGCCAGTCAAGGAATTTTGATTCTACTTATGAAAAAGGCACTATAAGCAAAGCTTATTAAGTTCATGTACAACCATTTAGGGACTTTTAAATTATCTTGGGACAATGGGGAATGAAAGAAGACTATTCCTGAGCATATTATTGATTTTGGCCATGCACTTAGCAGGGACTCTGAACCTCTGTATTGCAATTTATTTACAACTTTTTTCCCCCTTGTGTAGTCACAAGTATATCTTCCAGATCTTCTGTTTAAAAAGAGGATTCATGGCAGCCATCTAATAATTCCATACCTCATTATTCACCTAGATTTCATCTGAAACCCAGACCTTCTTTGACCCTTGGACTACTCTCTTTCCCTGATTGGAAAGATGAAAGGTGGATTTCAGAGAGCTCCTTCCAGATCTTCTATATAAGGAAGGGGCTCAAAGTAGCCCCCTCTTAATTTCCCACATGAATTCAGGACTTTATTATTCCTCTCTCTCAATCTTGCCCCTCTTTTCATGTCTTGTCTTCTCTCATTGGATTTTGAACCTTTTGAAGGCAGATTCTGTGTATGTATGTGTGTGTGCGTGTAAAATTATACTATGTATATACATATATAAATGCTAAAATTACACACAAATATAGACATCTATAGATACACATATTTATATTTGTATACATTTTGAGGTTCAAAGAAGACCCCAAAAGTTTGGAGTTGCATACTAGTGTCCTGAGGTATCTTAAAAGAATTTGCAGGCTTAAACCCATCTCCAAGTCAAAGGGCAAAGTTTATTATAATTGTAACTCAAGTTGAAATAGGCTAAATTCCAAAAGGATTTTATCAAGAAGAGAAATTTGTAGGAAAAAGACAGAGATATCTAGTGCTTCATGTCACTGATATGCTAATTTTATGGTTTAGAGGTAGAATTGAGGATTGGTCTGGTATGCATCTCAATACTGAATTTTATGGCTTAGGTTGGTATGCACCTCACCATTTGTTTTAGAAATCCTGTTATCACTGACCAACAGATTGTTATCTAGCAGCCAGCACTGTCTGTGGAACTACAGCACCCCCAAGGCCAGGTGGCTTTAGAGTTACTGCCACATCTTCCCTAGAAGCTGCACCCCATCACACACATATAATGTGTATAGAGTTTTTTTAAACTTTGGGGATATAGTTCTGGCATACACACACATATATGAGCACATTTATATACGTACACATTTATGTACATATGCAATATATAATATGTAAATATGTATACTTTATTAACTTTTGGGGTATAGTTCTGAATTGCTTTTTAGAGTAGCTGGACCTATCCGCAACTCAATTAATAATGCATTCATGTTCCTGTTTTCCTACAGATTCTGCAATATTTGTCATTTTCCTTTTTTTTTTTAACTGATATGAGAATCTCAGAATTGCTTTAATTTGCATTTCTTTAATTATTGATTATTTGGAGCATTTTATATGAATATTTAGAGCTGTGGAACTACAGCACCCCCAAAGCCAGGTGGCTTTAGGGTTACTGCCACATCTTCCCTAGAAGCTGCACCCCATCACACACTAAAATTACACACAAATATAGACATCTATAGATACACATATTTTGAAAACTCCATAAAAGTAGAAGGGGTTAGTGGGGGGGAAGAAGGGGAGGGGGAGGAATTCTTTGAATTGCTTCAAAGAAGCAATTCTTTTTTCTGTTAAAATCTCATTTCAAGATTTATAAGGAACTGATTCAAATTTATTGGAAGAAGAGGCACTCCCCACCTGATAAATGATCAGAGCAATTTGCTGGGGAAAAAAACCCCTCCAAAACAGCTTCTTATAAATCTGCTAATCCTTTTCCTTTCAGTTCCCCTCAGAATATCTTGGAGGGGCAGTTCATCAAGAGAGGAAAATAAACAACTCAAGTAGCATTGGACATAGAAGTTTGCTATATTATTGTTCATTTATTTTCCTAAATTATTTAATTGTATTAATAAACTATTGGCCATGGATTATGAATTAAGGAATCCTGTGAGTTTGGGAGTAGAGTCCATGAGAAATGAAGACTTAGTGACTTTGAAGGAATATTTCACATACTCATTCATTTTGATGAAATTCTGGACCATAACTTCTAGACTTTCATTGAACCTGGCACTTATGTGGCAATTTGCCAGTCAAGAGACCTAGAACAGTGGGATAAGGAAAAGGGATAATACTTAATGGGTGTCTGGAGCACCATCTAGTGACCAAAAAGTATGCTGCACTCCCTTCACTTAAGAAATCATTGAGAGATTTTGAAATATTTCTCTCCCTTGACAAGCAGAAGAAGGATCTATAGTCGATTGTAGTCATTACTAAGTGTAGATTTTAATACTAAAGCCATGGAAGTTTTGGAGCCAGCTAATAAAGAATAAATGGAGTGTAAAATTTTCAAGATGAGTGCTTAAGCTTCAGAAATCAGCAAGTACTACAAATTAAAGCTTGATTTATTGTTTTGCTAATTGTTTAGGTTTTAGAAAGACGTGAAAAAATCAGTAATTTGAATTAATCTGAAAAGTGTGTGCTGTATACATTTTATTCAGAGAACCGGTTGATTAAACATTTACCAGTATATTCCTGACTCAGCCAGCAACGATGACCAATAACCCTATCACACTATAATATTAATTCACAGAACTATTGTGAGGTTCGAATAATAAATGTATTTGCAAGGTACTATATAAACATGTTATTATTATTCTTGTAATATCATCAATCAATATTCTTTCAGATGCACTGTGTGACTTTGAGTCATATAATTCTATTCAATTCTGAAAATTTGAGATTGAATATTATTTAAGGGCAATGTAGAGATTCATGGTGAGTATGAGTGGACTGTTATATCTTATAGAGACCTTACATATAATCCAATCCAGTGGAGGCAAATTCAAATAGATACTAGCCTTATGCCAACTAAAAACTACAAAATTAATAGTATTCATAGTGTATTATGTTTGTATTTATTTGGTTAAATATTTACCAATTACATTTTAATTTTATTCAAATCTCATTCTTGTAGTTTTTCAGGGCACTTGTAAGCAATGATTTAATCCAATCTTGTCTTTTTAACATCAGAGGAAACTGAGTCCCAGAAAGGTTATATTGTTTAAAGTTATATAAAGAGAAAATGGCAGAGCTGGAATTGGAACACAGGTCTGCCTTTAAACTTAAAGGTCCATCTAATGAGCTAGAGACCTTCCTCTATTGGTTATCTGAGAGTTTGGTACCTACCTGGCCCACCTTCTTTATATCTCTTATTTAGCATTTTACATCTCTCTGATAAGTGTCCTTTATACTGATTCTTTTGTATAATTCTTGATATTTGGTACCTACTCCTGCCTAAGGTATATCTCTCCATTGTTTATTTAGTAACTTGAAAGTTTAATGATTTGGTGGCTTTAACATTTCATGACTAATAACCATAGAACATTATTGGAAGATTATCATTGCTAAAATAATAATAATAATAATAAGCCTTTTTTTTTTTCAGGGAAAAATTTGGTATCATTAAGAGCACTGTTTTATTTCCCAGAGGAAATCCCTTCCATTTCCTCCTTTTGTCCAGTTCTGGACCTACCTAGATCATAGTTTGTTCACCTTGTCTAGAGCACAAGTGTGTAATAATGGACAAAGTACATCTTCTAGTGGAGACAGTAGACATTCTGCAGTGGCTTGGTTTTTCTAACGGAATAGTAAAGCCAAACTGTTTTGAATAATTTAGAAATGTAATTAAGGAGCCTTTGTAGTGTTCCTGGGCTTAATGTAATTAGCACATCATCCACAGATAGGAACATTTAGAGCAAAGCTTCTTAAACTGTGAGTCATGATCCCATAACTGAATGTGAGGCTAGTGGAATTATGATTTATTATCAGCAAATGTTTGATTTGTAAACTTATTTTATGTACCTATATACCTGGGGTTTCATAAAAATTTCTCTAGCAAAAAAGTAGAAAGAATTTAAGAAGTCATGATCTCAAGAACTTTTATCATCTAAAGGGAATTCCTCTCTCATTTGGACTATGTATTGAACATTCTCCATTATGATGACAGATATCTTGAATAAACATACATCTTCCTATTATTAATGAATATATGATAGTCAACAAAATTCTTTCACTTATTATATCCTTCAGGAATATTTTATGATTTCAATATATGCATAAAGAATACCTTATAAAAAAACAAAGATCCTTTAAGATAGTTTTACTGGTTCAGATCCTTCTTTATTACCAACAAATAGGCATATTGGGATCTTTCATTTTGTCTTTTTTTTTTTTATTTTCATAAGGCTGCCTGTTTCTCTCTTTTTATATCTTCCTCAAGGATGTCCTAGGTAGATATAAAAATTATGCTAATAAAAAAATTTTAATGGGAAAATAGGGTACCATATGGCTTGGTATTACCAATATTTTCTCAGTCACATATTTTTGGTATCACTAAAATCCAAAGTTCCATCTAGGTCATTGTTAATCTCCCTTATTTTAGATATCTTATGGAATCTTACCCCTCAATGCCCTCAAAATTGTGTCACTCTAGTATAGACCTTTTTTATATATAATTAGTCTAGTTCAACTTCTCTTTCCATTTTAATACCATTTTGTACCCTTCGTATTGCATTATATAGCATCTTAGGGATTATGATGCTGAATCCACATGTAGTAAGTTCCACTGTCATTGATGACTAAAATTATAACTCTTTGTAGACCTTTTCCATTTTTTATCTGTTCTTTGGGTTTTTTTTTTTTTCCCAAGCTTTATCTTTTTAATTTCCTGGGGATGAATTGGTTCAATTAGCTCTTTTACAAAGCTTTTAAAACCTGCTTTTCCACTACTTTTTCTTATCCTTCTTGGTATCTCTACAGCTTTTAATGTTATTGATAAGTCTCTTTGGAGAATGAGGAATGAGAGCAAACTATTGGATATAGCAATCAGGAGATATTTGGGAAACTTAAAGAATTTTTTCAGTTGAGTAATAAGGTACTGAGGGATTGAGATATAAAAAAGAAGAGGCAACAAGTTTAGGAAAATGTTATTTATTGGCCAGTGGTCATGGTACTCATTTTAGAGTGATATATGGCTAAATGAATATTAGTAGTTGATATAAATATTCTTCTGTTACTTTGCCATTGTTACTGAATGAGGAGATTGCATAAGGCTATGTCATTTTTGTATTTTTCCTTTGTTTCTAGAGTTGCCACCATCAAAGAATTTATCACTAACTAGCTATCTTACTGATGATGAGTCTCTTCAATTTAAACTAGTTCAGCATAGAACTATCCGTCTGGATACCCACTGGATATATCATATCCAGAACCTGGATAGGAAGGACACAGGAGATATTAGTCTTCCTTAAACCCTGTGATTTATCTACCCTCACAGTCTGATCTGATCCCATCTCTAAGGACTAGTCTGTCTTTACAATAGGGGAACTAGAATTCTCTTTGTCCCAATTCTATATTATATTCAGATTCCTGAAGAATAATAATTCCATTTTTGGCTCATGTCTTCCTAGCAAGAGGAAAGGAATCAAGAAAAGTTACCTAGAGTACAAAAATAAACCAGAATCACTTTTATTCCCTTCCAGAAAGTGCATGCTGAACAGAAAAGAATTACAGAATGACTGAACTCAGTTGAGAGGTTAATATTCAAAACTTAGTGGAGCTACAATGTTTGCAACAATGCAGCTCATTAAAGCATACTTTCCCTCCACTGAGCTCTTATCTCTTCCTCTCTCTCTTTCTCTTTCTCTCTCTCTCTCTCTCTCTCTTTTCGATTCTGTCTATCTCAGTCTGTCTCTGTCTATCTCTGTCTCTCCTCCTCCTCCTCCTCTTCCTCCCTCCTTCCCCTCCCATCTCTCTGTCAGTCTGTTTATCTGTCTCTATTTCTCTCTGTCTCCCTACCTCTGTTTCTGTCTCTGCTGCCACTTTTCTGGGGAATGGGGGCATGGTGAGGGGACAGAGTGGAAAGTATCACTTTCCTAGACCTCACAATACTCAGTACCAAAGGAAAGAACATGCAGGCAGGAGAAGACCCCATCCAAGTCACACACAGTACTAACTAGGAGGTTCACAGGGTACGTAGTGTAGGGGTATGAGGCAATATATACATCCAGGGCATCATCCTTATATTTTGAAGAGCCAGGAAAGGGAAGACTGAGAAGCAGAAACTGTGAATTTAGCATATAAATGAAGTTCTATCTCAGCAGCCAATTAAAAGAGTCCTCAGGGCAGAGCAGAAGCAGAAAAGAAGTCATCTGCTAACAGGTAAAGATAATGATGAATGTTGGAGGGGATTGAAAAAACTAGGACACAAATACATTGTTGGTGGAATTGTGAACGAATCCAACCATTTTTGAGAGCAATTTGGAACTATGCCCAAAGGGCCATAAGAGTGTGCATACTCTTTGATCCAGCAGTATCTTTTTTGGCTCTATATCCCAAAGAGATCATAAAAAAGGGGAAAGACTCACATTGTAAAAATGTTTGTGGCAGCCCTTTTTAAAGTGGCAAGGAACTGGAAACTGAGTGGATGCCCGTCAGTTGGAGAATGACTGAATAAGTTTTGGTATATGAGTGTAATGGAATATTATTGTTTTATATGAAATGATGAGCAAGCTCATTTCAGAAAAGCCTGGAAAGATTTACATGAACCGATGCTGAGTGAAGTGGGTAGAATCAAGAGAGCATTGTGCACAGCAACAAAATTATGTGATGGTCAACTGTGATGGATGAGGCTCTTTTCAACAATTAGGTGTTTTATAGGAATAAATGGACTTTTCCTTAAAATAATCAGTAGCATCTATTTAAAACCAGCAGTAAGCATTATATGTAACGGGGACAAACTGCAACCATTCCCAATAAGATCAGGAGTAAAACAAGGTTGCCCACTATCACCGTTACTATTTAATATTGTATTAGAAATGCTAGCTTTGGCAATAAGAGTTGAGAAAGAGATTAAAGGAATAAGAATAGGCAATGAGGAAACCAAATTATCACTCTTTGCTGATGATATGATGGTATACTTAGAGAACCTCAGAGATTCTACCAAAAAGTTATTAGAAACAATCTACACCTTCAGCAAAGTTGCAGGATATAAAATAAACCCACATAAGTCATCAGCATTCTTATATATCACTAACAAAACCCAACAGTTAGAGTTACAAAAAGAAATTCCATTTAAAGTAACTACTGATTGTATAAAATATTTAGGAATCTATCTGCCAAGGGAAAATCAGAAACTTTATGAGCAAAACTACAAAACACTTTCCACACAAATTAAGTCTGATCTAACCAACTGGAAAAATATTAAATGCTCTTGGATTGGGCAAGCAAATATAATAAAGATGACAATACTACCTAAATTAATCTACTTATTTAGCGCTATACCAATCAGACTCCCAAAAAACTACTTTGATGAATTAGAAAAAATAACAACAAAGTTCATATGGAAAAACAAAAGGTCAAGAATTTCAAGGGAATTAATGAAAAAAAAAATCAAATGAAGGTGGCCTAGCTGTACCAGATCTAAAATTATATTATAAAGCAGCAGTTACTAAAACCATCTGGTATTGGCTAAGAAATAGACTAGTTGATCAATGGAATAGGTTAGGTTCAAAGGACAAAAGAGCCAATAACTTTAATAATATAGTGTTTGACAAACCCAAAGACAACAGTTTCTGGGATAAGAATGCATTATTTGACAAAAATTGCTGCGAAAATTGGAAATCAGTATGGCAGAAACTAGGCATTGACCCACACTTAACACCGTACACCAAGATAAGGTCAAAATGGGTTCATGACCTAGGCATAAAGAATGAGATGATAAATAAATTGGAAGAGCATAGGATAGTTTACCTCGCAGACCTGTGGAAGAGGGAGGAATTTATGACCAAAGAGGAACTAGAGATCACTATTGACCACAACATAGAAAATTTTGATTATATCAAATTGAAAAGTTTTTGTACAAACAAAACAAATGCAAACAAGATTAGAAGGGAAACAATAAACTGGGAAAACATTTTTACAATCAAAGGTTCTGATAAAGGCCTCATTTCCAAAATATATAGAGAATTGATCTAATCTATAAGAAATCAAACCATTCTCCAATTGATAAATGGTCAAAGGATATGAACAGACAATTCTCAGATGAAGAAATTGAAACTATTTATAGACATATGAAAATATGCTCCACATCATTATTAATCAGAGAAATGCAAATTAAGACAACTCTGAGATACCACTACACACCTGTCAGATTGGCTACAGTGACAGGGAAAGATAATGGGGAATGTTGGAGGGGATGTGGGAAAACAGGGACACTGATACATTGTTGGTGGAATTGTGAATTCATCCAGCCATTCTGGAGAGCAATTTGGAACTATGCTCAAAAAGTTATCAAACTGTGCTTACCCTTTGATCCAGCAGTGCTTCTACTGGGCTTATACCCCAAAGAGATACTAAAGAAAGGAAAGGGACCTGTATGTGCCAAAATGTTTGTGGCAGCCCTGTTTGTAGTGGCTAGAAGCTGGAAAATGAAGGGATGTCCATCAATTGGAGAATGGTTGAGTAAATTGTGGTATATGAATGTTATGAAATATTATTGTTCTGTAAGGAATGACCAGCAGGGTGAATACAGAGAGGACTGGCGAGACTTACATGAACTGATGCTGAGTGAAATAAGCAGAACCAGGAGATCATTGTATACCTCAACAACGATACTGTTTGAGGATGTATTCTGATGGAAGTGGATCTCTTCGATAAAGAGAGCCTTAATTGATCAAAGATGGACAGAAGCAGCTACACCCAAAGAAAGAACACTGGGAAATGAATATAAACTGCTTGCATTTTTGTTCTTCTTCCCGGGTTATTTATACCTTTTGAATTCAATTCTCCCTGTGCAACAAGAAAACTGTTCGGTTCTGCACACATATGTTGTATCTAGGATATACTGCACCCCATTCAACATGTAAAGGACTGCTTGCCATCTGGGGGAAGGGGTGGAGGGAGGGAGGGGAAAAATCGGAACAGAAGTGAATGCAAGGGATAATGCTGTAAAAAATTACCCTGGCATGCGTTCTATCAATAAAAAGTTATTAAAAAAAAAAAACAATTAGGTGTTTGAGGTCAATTCCAATAGACTTGTGATGGAGAGAGCCATCCACATCCACAGGAGACTGAATGTGGATCACAACATCGTATTTTCACCTTTTTGTTGATGTTTGTTTGCTTGTTTTTTTCTTTCTCATTTTTCCCCTTTTGATCTGATTTTTCTTGTGCAGCAATAGTTTGTCCACATTGTCTAAAGCACAAGTGTGTAACAATGGACAAATATGTGGAAATATGTTTAGAAGAATTGCACATGTTTAACTTATATTGGATTACTTGATGAAAGGGGAGGAGGTGGGGAAGGCAAAGAGAAAAATTTGTAACACGAGATTTTGCAGGGGATAATGTTGAAAATTATTTTTGTATTGCATATATTTTGTAAAATAAAAAGTTATTATTAAAAAAAGAAGAATCTGCACCAGGTTGGGTTGAGGTACTCCTTCATGCAAATTTAAGTGGATGCTGCACTAAGTTATTCATAAAGCAGGTAAATCAGCCCTCTTGGCTTTGTTTTATTTATTTGGTTTCTTTTTCCTTTCCTCTTCTTCCTCCTCTTTCTTTTTTTCTTCTTCCTCCTCTTCCTCCACCTCATCCTCCTTTTTTTTTTTTTTTGGGGGGTCAGAATTATGCTGGAAGCCTTTCCAAGATGGCATAATCTCCTAGAGCTTGTCTCATCTGACAGAGTTTTTGAGAACCTAGGATAACCTCCATCTCAAAATGCAGTTTTGGAATATACCTCTTTGGATGCTGATTGGTGACAAGTTTCTATTTGAATTCCATGATATAAAGGTATTTTTATATTATTATTACAATTTCATTATAACTGAGTGTCATTATCAAATAATTATTTCCCACAAATTTCATAAAGCAGAATTCCCCAAAGGACAGAGTTCTATTAATCTACTTCCAGACACTGAGCTAATTTTCTAGGTCATTTAAATGCACTAAAAGAAAGGGTTCCTAACCCCTAAGTTTAAAAAGGGAATATGAAATTGAGAAGCTGCCTGGAGGGAGAAAAGGGGAGGGGGAAATTTTTTATGATAAAATGAAAATGTGGGGTCTCAAGTATTTAAAAGATTAAGAAGACAATGGAGAATTCTTATGGAAGGCTGGTCTTTGATATGGAAATATTATATATATATTAACTCTGAAAAACTACTATGTTCAGAAAATTAGCCTGAGGGGAGAAAGGGGACTCAGCTTGGTCTGGTAACAGATAACTGAGCTATGGTTATGGAGAGCTAAAAGGTATTAATAACAAAAAAGGAATGAAGAAAGACTAGCTTCTTGCTCAGGAAGTAGAGGCCTAAAACACCCGGTGAGCAGCAGCTTAAAGCAAAAGCCAGATTGGAAAACTAGGATTTGGGTCCCAGTAATTAGTGCTGAAACTGGAGTTTGGAACATTCATCTTCCTGAGTAGAAATCTGGCCTCAGACAGTGACCTTGAGCAAGTCACTTAACCCTGTTTGCCTCACTTTATGCCTATGTAAAATGGACTGAAGAAGGAAGTGGCAAAATACTGCAATATCTTTGCCAAGAAAATCCAATGGGGTAATGAAGTATTAGACAAGACTGAAATAATTCAACAACATGTAGCATTCCTTCTAGATCCAGACACTTAGCTGTGGGAACTTGAGCAAGTTACTTAGTCCCTATTTGCCTCAATTCCCCATGTATAAGATGGGGATATAATGGAGAAGGAAATAGCAAACCACTTTAGTATCTTTGTTAAAATCACATGGACTATGTCAGGAAGAGCCAGGTATGACTGAATGACCAAATAACTTCCACTTAGCAGCTGCATGATATTGAATGAGACACTCAACTCTGATCCTTAAATTTCTCACCTGCCAAATGATGATAATTATATCTGCATTACCTACTTCACTCTACTCTGTGGTTCAACCAAGATAGAATACATAGAGTAGTTTGTAACCTTGACATGCTATATAAATGCAAACTATAGTTATATATTCAGTACTTTAAAAAAATCCTAGTTCCATTCATGCATATCATAATCCCTCTGTATCTTAGGAGGTGGTCTTATTGAGTTTCTAAAACCCCTTTCCATCGATTTAAAAGGTAATTTCTTTTTTGTTCTTCTAAATTGTTTATGAAGTCACTTTTTTATTATATTATAGCTTTTTATTTACAAGATATATGCATAGGTATTTTCTTAGCATTGACAATTGCAAAACCTTCTATTCCAACTTTTCCCCTCCTTCCCTCCACCCCTTCCCCCAGATGTCAGGTTGATTAATTCATGTTAAATATATTGAAGTATAAGTTAAATACAATATATGTACACATGTCCAAACAGTTATTTTGCTGTACAAAAAGAATCGGATTTTGAAATAGTGTACAATTAGCCTGTGAAGGAGATCAAAAATGCAGGCGGACAAAAATAGAGGGACTGGGAATTCTATGTAGTGGTTCATAGTCATCTCCCAGAGTTCTTTTGCTGGGTGTAGCTGGTTCAGTTAATTACTGCTCTATTGGAACTGATTTGTTGAATGTTGACATTGTTGAAAAGGGCCACGTCCATCAGAATTGATCATCATACAGTATCATTGTTGAAGTATATAATGATCTCCTGGTCCTGTTCATTTCACTCAGCATTAGTTCATGTAAGTCTCTCCAAGCCTTTCTGAAATCATCCTGTTGGTCATTTCATGAAGTCACTTTTAATATTTAATGTACATATCTATATTTAGATTTTATACTGGTATATGGTGTGAGATATTGATCTGTATTTAATTTCTTCCAAACTGCTTTCCAGTTTTACCAGCATTTAAAAAAAATCAAGTAATGACTCCTCATCCCCAGTAAATAATGTCTTTGGGTTTTTAGAACATTGTGCATTCATTTGCTTTAGAATGTTATGTGCCAAAATAGACTTCTCTATTTTGTATCCAGTATAAAATCATTTTAATTATTACAACTTGATATTATAATTTTAGATCTGGTACTGATAGATTTCCTTCCCCTTCTGTTTCACTTTTTTTTTTTTTTCATTTTTAACCTTCAGATTCTTGAGCTGTTGTCTCTCTACATGAATTTTATTACTATCTTTCTAATTCTAAAAACTTGGTAGCTTGATTGTTATAGCACTGAATAAATAAATAAATTTTGATAGTATATCCATGTTTATTACATTGATTTTAATTATAATTGCTATTTAAGGCTATATTTCTGCAAAGAGTGTTTTATAGTTGAACTCATAAATTACTGATTATATATTAGTAGATAGATCACCAAATATTTCAAACCTTCTGAGATTATTTTGAATAAAATATATCTCTAGCTCCTTCTGTTGTCTTTTGTTTGTGATGTACAAGGATGCTGATGATTTGTGTGAATTTATTTTATATCCTGCAACTTTACTGAATTTATTGTTTCAATTAATTTTTAGTCAACTTTTTAGGATTGACACTTTTAGATCTTAAATATAACAACTTAGCAAAAATACAAGATAATAAAAGCAAAGATAACATTAAAGTTAACATATAATAAAATGTGTTCATACTCAAAAAATGGAAAATGCTCTCTTATCAATGCACTCAAGAATCTGTGGCAAAAAGCATGCACATACAGGAACAAGGGAAGCATAAGATGAAGGAATAATATGCTTAGAATTGTTCCCAACTCTGGATCGTGGGGTTGGATGTTATTGGTCTGTTTGGCAATATGTGTACCATGTGAAATTGCTTCCCTGATCACTGACTGTGATGCTCACCACTCTTCAGCTGAACAATCCTTTTCTGGAATTTAGCATTTACAAACTCTTTCAATTTATAATCACTCCTAAATGGGTGTTTAAAAAGTGTTATTTCTTCATGTGAATCTATGTTCTCTTTAAGTCAGATAACTGTAAAACTCATCAAACTGACTGTTTTGGGGATATACACACTAGACCAGACAGTTATTCACTCAACCAGCTACCTCAATGTCTAATCATAATAATTCACGGTGGATCTTGTTGGCACAGTTTTAAGATTTCCTTCACAGCATTCAGTAACTCAGGCGTAGTAGAGACAACATACATGTTGAGGATTGACTGATTCTAAGTGTGAGAATGACAAGTGGAGTAATGGATTCAAGCAGGGATATGTTGAAGCCAGCTGGGAAGAACCAATTGTTAATTTTTCAGAGTGAGCATTTACACCTCACAAATTCATAACTGCTACAAATCAGAATTTGATTTATAATTTTGTTGATTGTTTAGACTTAAGAAAGTAATAGAAAAAATGTTAATGCATATTAAATTTAAAAATTTTTTTAAGTTTTTAAAAATTTAATTAATTAGCATTTGTTTTTCTTCAGAAAGCCAGTGGTTAAACATTTTACCAAGAGCACCAATAATTCATGGGAGTAGAGGTGAGGAGGGAAAAGGGCAGTTTTGAAGCAAGAAAATAAGTGGGTGATGATGAGATCTAGATTTTGGGATCCTGACTGGGAACCAAATGATGAGATTAGGGTTCCTGGTGGTCAGGGAGTTAAATGACGAGGTTTGTGGAAGATTTGGGGCTCAGGAAATCAAATGAAGAGGTTTGGCCCCCCTAAATCCCCCTAGGATTCAGCACAGGGTAGGGAATTGTGGGAACCCCCTTCTGGCAGTACAGAGGTCCTTCATAAAGGAATTTATGAAGCCAAAAGGCTAGACTGGTAAAAAGAAGTTTATTATTGGCATTGGGAAGTCAGCCTTTGCTATGCATGAATAGAAAGGCTGAATTCCTTAGTGGCAAGGTCCTGACAGAGAAGTAGTTTCTAGTGGAGGATTCTTGGCAGAAAAGTAAAGTTTTTAGCAGAGAAATCCCACCAGAGAGGTATAAAGACTTGTTAGTGAAATAGGTGAAAAAGATAAAGAGAGAATAACACTGCAAGAGAATATCATTTCAGCGAGCAGAGAGTTGTTGCTATGCCAGGGATGGCATATTAGGTCCTCTGCAAGGACTGAGCCCCAAGTTGGCTCATTTAATCTACAAGCTGGGGTTTGCTCTTGATGAAGGCTGGCCAGCACAGCTTGAACTGGAATTTGAATAGAGAATCTTAGAATTGAATGAGTGTTTCTCAACTATTCTCCAATTCAATGGGGTTAGAATCTCCAACTCTGGACTCAACTAGCCCTATCTAGATAACAAAACAAAGCTATTTGTCTTGTGTCCCTCTGGCAGGGTCTTTTACAGAGGCCAGAATTCAAGGAGAATCTCTCCTTCAAGGAGTTTTAGAGAGAGTTTTGGGGCTCCCCTCATCAAGTAAGAGCATCAAGAGATTGTGAGAAAGGGGAACTTCAGAATTCACATATAGGTAAGCATATGAGAACCTTCTGTGTATGATAAATAATGCAAAAATAAATTATTCTAGGTTACAGAAGAATTCTAAGATGCTGTTCTTGTTTTCAGAGACCAATTGGATGTGGGTAGGGGATTAAGGGTGGGACAAAAAAGTGAAGGATATATTTGAAAGTTATGAAATCATAAAATCAAATATTAGTCTCTGAAGACAAGTTTAATAAATGCTTGTTAATTGATTTTATTGTTTGTTAACTTTTAAATGTATACTTCATTTTTTTTGTCCTACTCTCTGACTGCACCCCATCCCACTGCTCTTTGAAGACAAGTCAGCTAGATGGCACAGTGGATAGAGTGCCATGTAATCTTCTTGAGTTCAAATCTGTTCTCTAGATACTTACAAGTTGTGTGATCCTGGCCACGTCACTTAACCAGGTTTGCCTCAATTACTCATATGTAAAAATGAGCTGAAGAAAAAAAAATCAAGTTGTGTTTCCATATGGAAAATAAAAGGGAAAAAAATGAGCTGGAGAAGGAAATAGCAAACTACTCCAGTATCTTTTTTTTTTTCTGAGGCACTTGGGATTAAGTGACTTGCCCATGGTCACATAGCTAGGAAGTGTTAAATGTCTAAGGGTAGATTTGAACTCAGGTACTCCTGACTTCAGGGCTAGTTCACTATCCACTGTGCCATATAGCTGCCCCAATACTCCCCTATCTTTGACAAGAAAACCCTAAATAGTATCACAAAAGAGTCAGATATGACTGGAACAACACTCCCAATATGGGCCAAGAACTGTGCTAAGAGAATGGGATAAGAGAACAAAGACTGAAACAAGAAATTCTAATTTGCAAGGAACAAATAAGAAAGGTAACAAATAAATGTATAAATACAGAGAGAATAAATATAAATAACTACAAAGTAAATCAGACAAGCAGCAGGCAGAAGTGCATAGGAGGTCAAGAGCTGGTCCCAAAGTTAGCAAGACCAGTGTTCAAGTACAAGGTCTGGCACAAGATGGTTGCGGGAACTCTTTTAGGTGAAAAATAGTAACACATCTGAATTGGTAGAAAGAGTTTCTTCCCTGGCAGTTTCCTGCACTGATGAAATCACAGATGGATTAAAAAAACTTTATGGATGGGGTGGAGGAGGAGGTGATTATAGATAAAGCAGAACATTCCAGAAGAGGGAAACAGTTTATGTGCTCAGTTGTGGGAATAGGCATTTGAGCAATAGTATGGAAATTATTGTCTGGTGCAAAAAAGAGCAAATGTGATTTTAATGACATAGCGACAATGAACCTGAATTTCAGATACTTGGGATAAAATCCAACTGTAATGACACTTTACCACTTCCATATGCTTTATGAAGCATGTTTAAAATAAGCTACACAAAATTCTCAGTCTTAGGTAATTTCTCTATGCGTAGTTGTCCAGCAAACCCCAAAAATTTATTGACAAAGGGATGGAAAGGAAAAAAAAAATAAGGGAAAGATTGGGCTTGGCTATTTTAGGAGTTCAGACACATTAGCCATGGACATTCAACAAAACATGTAGGTCACGTCATTAATATGCCCATCTTAACATATTTTCCTTTATTCTATAAATACAAAAATTCTTTCTAACTTATGATATGAAAAGAAATTATAATAACTGGATCAGTGGGGAGAATTTTCATGCAATGTCTAAGAAACACTTTATTTTTTTAATACAAACATATTGAATTGATTATTTTATTTATACTTTTTCCTCCTCTTGCTGAACAGGGGTTCAATTATATAGAGCATGCAGAGCTTCCAAAAGGAAAACTTGGGACTGAAAACTCCAGAGACTTTTTTTAAAAAGCTGTGGAATTTTAGATCACTAACCAATCCAACCTACAGGATTTTAGTTTTTTTTAAGGGCAAGAATATGGTAGATGGTGCCCTCTACTGGTCAACTAAGAGTGTATTACCATGATATGGCCAAAGAAATGAGAGAAAACATAAAGGAAAAAGTACTTAGAATGAATTGAAAAGTAAACGTGCAAGAATGATAACCTCTGGAAGAATAATGGTCAGCAATAGACAAAATGAAGCATTTTTAGACAATTTTGGTCAAATTCCAACATTCATATTCACTAATCTCCTGGTTTCTAGAGAGATTTTTATTTTTCATCTGTCTATTAGATGTGTGATCTCTTTATTGCAAAATAGGAAGTAGCTATGGAAGAGCTGAAATTCTACTCTGAATGGATTTTGTATTCTAACGTCTGTATGTGATAATACAGTGTCATTGTGGAAAGCAAAAATTACAGTTTTTTGTATTTCATTTTTGTCTTCCTCAGTACCTAGTTCAATTTTTGTTACATCACAGGCATTTGAATGCTTGTTGAGGGAGGGAGGAAGGAAAGGAGGGAAGGAGTGAATTAATTTATATAGCTAGACAATCCAGAATAAAATCATGGAACCTCATCTAAGTTTCATAAGATAAAAACTAGAAAAGTCTCTTAAAAATCATCAGCTATATCCTCATTTGTATTTTACATATGAAGAAACTAAGCCTCAGAGAACTTTAGTGATTTCCCCAAGAATACAGAAAAATTGAATGCTTTTTTGACATGATAAAAGTCCAATCTCTCTGTGAAACTTGAATCTTTTTTTATTCTGTTTTTTTTTTATTTTGTATTTAGTTCAATAAATAAATTTTAAAATATATAAAATAGAAAGAAAGGAAGAAAAAAGAAAGAAAAGAAAAAGAAACTTGAATCTTATGCTTGATCTTATTAATGAGTTTTTTTTTTTTTTTTTTTTAGCCTATGTCCAAAAGCCTTTAGGATTTCCTTCCAAAGCATCCCATGGCGTTTTCAGAAAGCTCCAATTCTTTGGAAGTTCTTATTTATATAGAGTCCAAATCTGCTTCCTTGTGACTTTTACCTAGTTCCTATCCATATCTCTTTACCCCAGGGCTAAACAGAATTCTCTTTTCCTGGAACAATTTTAAAATATTTGAAGAAAGAAATTGGATGCTCTGATAAACTTTTCTTTTCCAGATTAAAACATTAATCAGATATCAGAAAGTTCTGGTTTGGCTACATATGTTCCATTTTAGTAGACTAGAGGGGCTAAGCTCAGTATGGGCCTCCAATGTATTCAGAATGAGGGTAGGAGGAGAAAGGAGAGATAGCTTCTGTTGCAGTTAATCATTCAAATAGGACGTCAAGGAAGAATTACAGGAGCCTAGAGGGAAGATTTAACCAGTTCTTCCTCTATAAACTGCAACAGTGTTGATATCAAATTTCTGCAGAGGAATGGAAAAGTGGAAGATTGACCCAAATGTTGGTGCCTTGGACATAGTTATTCAATGTTTCCTCCACTTAACAAGACAGTGGTTTTAAAATTTTTCTTCCCATTAGGGTAGAAGACAATTTGATTAAATTTATTCTGCAATGAAAATATCAGCAGTAAAATTACTAATTTGTCAAATATTTCTGGATAACAAAGGTGTCTAAGCCTCTATTTATTCCAAGAATATTTGATGTAAGAAAGCGCCAATAAAACAAATTAATTTGAAGAGTCCATTTAATAAACTATTTCTAAGAGTTCACAGCTAGATTTAACCTGCAAACAGTTTGAATGTAATCATTTTAGAAGAGTTGTGTGTTTCTTGACAAAATAGGAAAGGATGTGATTAAGACTGTTCTGCACATATAAACTGGAAAGCTTTACTGGCATTTATGAATTAGTCATAATAAAACACTTATTTTGAAAGAACTGCTAAAGACCCAGTTGTTCTGTGCTTCAGAACACAATTTCTTGTTTTGTTTTGTTTTGTTTTAAAGTAGAAAGGGCTCACATAATTGTTATTTATTTCCTGGTCTCAGAGTAAGTGCCACCTACTGTGAAATTTAAATAAATATTGAGCAAGGTCAGAGCATCCTGCTTTGATTCATAGACATTCATCTAAAAGCCAGCCAGCACTTCTCTTCTAACTTGATTCTTATGGTGGTTTAAGGCTGAAAAAGAGCTGTGACTCATACTAAAGCAGTTCGTGCTCCAGACTTCTTAATCTTTCCAAAGGAGGCCTCCCACCTTAGCATCTTAGAGTGTGGGTGCAGGGGGATGGGGTGGAGAAAGTAATGGAATTTATGAACTGAGCCTCCAAGGTGGAAGCCCAGGATATGCAGGATGGAATAATGAGATCTCATCAGGATTCTGAAACATTCCTAGGACTTCTGTATTTAATGGAATACATTTCCTCCCATTGTTTTCCATAAACACTTGTGAAATCCTCATGTATATCAATGGGATTTATCTTTTGGAGCAGGGAAAGGTGTGTCTCACCAGTCTTAAATGAACTCCAGTCCTCAGAGACTTAAATTTAATTTGAGAACATTTTCTCTTTGGAGCAACTAAATTTGGCAAAAGACATTTCTCTCCCTGTAAGCTGTCCTTGGGGTAGGAGTTAAGAGTTGGGGGAGGGGTCTTTGTGCATTGTCAATGAAAACCTCAGTGGAGGATAGGATATCTGGAAAAGTGAATATTGTAACCACAGAAAAAGCCATTACTAAGAATTTTAAAACAGATCCATTAAATTGAGGTATTCAATTGTAAGACTCTTTGGGTTGGATGAACTAAGCTAATTTATATTCAAGAAGTCACTCCATCCATCCACTCTTTATATTGTTGCCTTTGAGTACTCTAATGCTTATGTCAGTCACCGACCTGGTTTGGTATTGTCCCCGCTGAGGGGAATTTTAGCAAAACATCATGTTCATAAGAATACAGCATATAGCTAATGAATTGTCACTAAATGTGGGCCTCATTTCCATCCCATCCTGTTGTTCAGCACTCCCTGGGTTTCAAACAGCCATCTTTTTTTCATTAATTACATCAGCTCTGCTTTTGTTATGTCTTGATGGAGAAGAGAAAAGAAAGTTTCCATTATTCTACTTGGAATGCAGCAGCTGCAGTGTTTTGCAAACATTCAATAGTTTCGTAGAAGCCCACTTTGGCCAACGTGAGCTTCTGCTTTGGAACACTAGGGCACATCTTTTTGTGACTTTTCCTGGGTATATGAATTTCATGTCTGGTCTTTCCCATCTCATTCTTTGTTCCAAGCCTGTTCCCACTCTCTCTGCCACCTGGCTTTCATTTCCTAACCTAATTGTTCTCAAGAAATAAATAAAATAGCTGAAGTTTCCATAGCTGGCATATTCTGAGACATGATGCTGACCCATTTTGCCAGGTCATAATTTAACTATCCTTATTGTTGTTTTTGGCCAAGTTATTACTGCCCTTTACTTCTTGTGTCTATTTCTTGTAGTTCATGCTGACATCCCAACAGCTCAGGCTGTTCTGTTCTATTTGACATCCATGGACTTATCCTGTTCCTGATGGTACTGGAAATACAGACGGCAAAGGCCTTCTGAATTGGAAGGAGATCATGGCAAAGACTGGGCAAGCAGAGAAAATGGCTAAAGAAGGCCACTTTAGAAGGGGAATGAAGTCAGGGGGATCAGGATGAGGATTACTTGTTATATGCCTGGAGATAAAATACCAGTTGCTCCTACTTTTCTTTTTTTGGCTCTGTATCACTAATATATTGGGTAAATATTCTTTGTAATAGGCTTTTTCATGCTGTATGATTGTAATCCTCTTTTAATTCATTATCTACAAAGTATACAACCAATCTGGAGGTCTGCTTCTTTTAATATTTTGTGGATACCTCTTTTTATGCATGGATCATGTATCTGTTACCCTTCTCTCTCACTATACCAGCTGGCTAGTTTTTCTTGTAATATATACACACATATAAGTGTACATATAAACATATATGTATATTGTGTATATGATTTCTGACACCCAGAACCAATTCATTTGGTGGGGAATGGTGGAGATAGGCCACTCCAGTGGGGTACATTTGTACCAGAAGAAGTGGTGGCTTTTCCCCTATAAAGTCTGCCCCAATGTCATGTGGCATTGCTGAATTCCCTTGGTTCTAGGGGAAAAAAGAAGTAGAGTTCATAGATTTAGAACTGGATATAAGTAAGAGAAGCAGGACAATTATGAAATGTAGAATCAGAAGACCATCCTGGGACATAAAACCAGTTATCCATGTTACCTGTGGAAAACCACTGTAGGTGGGACATATGCTCCCTCGATGTTAACACACTGGGACAAAGAAAGCTCTGGTTGTTCCATGCTAGTTATGCTTTGAATAATATATGTTTTTAATATCATTTCTTGCACACAAGGTATTGTTGGCAATATAATCGACTACTTAAATATGATATGAATCTTTCCATTGTCCTTTATATCAACTACTATTGTGATTCTTCTGACTCTCCACCAGAAGATGGAAAAAAGATGTGGTTTTGTTGAAGTTGAGTCATTTCAGTCATGTCTCATTCTTCATGACTCCATTTTAGGGTTTTCTTTACAAAGATACTATTGTGGTTTACTATGTCCTTCTCCAGTTCATTTTATAGATGAGGAAACTGAGGTAAACAGGGTTAAGTGACTTGCCTAGGGTCACATAGCTAGTCGATGTCTGAGACTAGATGGAACTCATAAATATGAGTCTCCCTGATTTCAAGTTCAATGCATGATCCATTTTGGTGTCACCTATCTGACCAAAGTCGAGTTTACTGAAAAGAAAGCACTACTCAGTTTCAAAGAAAGGGGAATGAAATAATGAGTGACCTGGCTCTCTGCATTTTCTGATGGCACTTCACATCCTCCACACAGATTTACTCTCATGGTAGGCCTTAGGACCTTATGCCATCAGAATTGTAGCTATTGAGATTATCGGTCAGTCATCCTTACTTCTAATCCTATACTGCTCTATTGTAATAACTTCGTGCTCCATTAAGTTATATGCCAGTTTTATATTTGTTTAGTAAGCATGACTTCTGTGTTCTTATCCTGATAAAAAGTTTTGAAGGAGAAAGAGCTTTGTGTCACTCCATTATAGACTTCTTCCAAATTGACCACAGCAGTTAAGTTCAGAATCCTTAACATGTTAGTCACTCTATTCTCTTTGATTATAGTTGTGACTCTATTCATCAATATTATTATCTGCTTCATATTTTGGCATCTTATTCTCTAGGGTCAACCTTGAATGAGAATGGGGAGATCCCCATATGGATCACAACATTACATTCTCACTCTTTTTGTTGTTGCTTGTTTGCATTTTGTTTTCTTATTCATTTTTTTCTTTTTGTTCTGATCTTTCTTGTACAGCAAGATAATTGCTACATGTTGACTTAGAAAACTATACATGTTTTAATATCTTTTTTAGAAAAACATCAAAACATTAAAATCAAATAAGAATTAATGGCTTTATCTAGTTTGGGCTATACTCAGGAGTGTTATAGACCATGTGTAACCCATAGAGAACTGATCCCTCTGCTCTAGGAAGCTATCATAAATAAAATTATGAAATATTTACTTGAAATCAGAAGTATCTAGGTGACAAAATGGATAAAGTGCAGGACTTAAAGTCAGGAAGTTGAGATCTGGCCTCAGACACTTACTATCCATAATGTTACGAGCAAATTATTTAATTTTTATTTGCCTCAGTTTCCTTTATATACAAGATGGCTCTAATAATAACATCTGCCTCCCAAGATTGTTAAAAACATAAAATGTGATAATACTTGCAAAGTTCTTTTTAAACTTAAAGCAATATATAAATACTAGCTATTACCAAGTCAGTAAATATTAAACAATTAAAATGATAATATACAATTAAATCAACAATAGAGCCTTCGTTTTTAAA